>NC_133487.1:872377-949254 GCF_025370935.1 Choristoneura fumiferana | reverse complement strand
TGCGTCTAAATAACTGCTTATTTCAAAGCCGAGGTTCCAATACCAATCAATAACAAACGATTCATAGCTTCAGGTGATTGAGACCTTTGTGTACGTTCGAACTTAATTACATCACCCATTTACACAGACCCAGTTGTTTAAACAAAATACTTACGATACTTAGGGCAACTGAATAAGTGATTCATCGTATAAAAAATAGACGTATGTGTGTGTACCGCTAGGCAGCCACCCCGCGCCGCCTCTGCAGTCGGTACATCGCTCGCCGACATATTCAGTACCCGTTTGACGTCCGTGCGCGCAACAGTGAACTTCACAAGTCCAACAAAAAACCTACTGTGAGTAAAATATTCATTTGTTTTTTTATGACTCATGTCAAGTGTTTTTTTAATTTTTTTTTTAATTTTTGTTTATGGCACGAGTGATCAAAGGCTGATTGTTCGTAATGGAATTTTCAGATTGTCGTGTTGGTTGTTTAGGATTGTTAACGGAACTGTAAGGTTGTTTATGATCTTGGCATGACTTCACTGCCGATTGAGGTGTTTTTAAACATCTGCCCAGTGCAGGGTGCATTGTCTTTGTGTGGTTACGTCGACGTGTGTCGGGAGTTATCGCAGACATGCATTTCCGGTGGACGTGAACAGTATAATAAGATTTATAAAAAACAATGAGCCATTCTATTGAACATAATATTGTTAGTAATTGATCTATGGGTAAAATTAAGGTATAAAACACGCCATAAACAAGTCTCAAATCGTCGTATCAGGAAACGTGTACAGTTTTCCCTGTAGAATTTTTCTTCCTGGATTTATACCGTATCCGACAAAAAACGACTTTCCTGTCTTTAATCGTCTTATTAAATATGACGCCCTCTTTTTATTTATCTTTCGTCATTTTCCTCTGATCTTTCCGAGCAAGAGGAAAGAGGGTAGTTTATTATACTATAACTTATGCCATAGAACGTAACTTTTGTCAACAACGTTACACTCAAAGTTCGCAAACTATGACAATGACATTAAACAAATGAATAGCTCGGGATGAGGCTCGTAAGTCGTAACTCAAATCGGAGGGTTCGCTGACGTAGGGGAGACAGAACGTTCAATTGATACATAAAGAAAGTCCGCAAGCAATTCGTTGCGTTAATTTGTCAGAATGACAGTTCAACTTTTATGATTTGTTAATGTTGTTAGATTTTCACAGCAGTATGCTAGTTAATTTCCGAAATAATTTATCTCAAAAGCGGTAAAAAACAGGTTAACCGTTCCGTTTCGGTTCGTTTGGCACGATGCGATGTATTAATTATGTTAATAAATGCAATTAAGCAGCTTCATCGCTGCTCCTACCAGAAGTCATTCAACTTAGAGCTAAATAAAATAAACTTATTAGATAAAAAGGGACACATTTTGTATGTAAAATTTGTCATATAAGATGTATGCGGACGAAGCCAAGTTCGATGTAGAAAAACATCAGTTAAATAAAGCACAGTAATACTGTAAGTTTATATAAATTGTCGAGGAGCAATAAAAAGCCCTTGAAAAGGACACTCCGTTTTTGTCCTTGAAAGCGATGTTAACGAACCCAAGTTTCGTATCGGTTGGGGTACTAAATATAGACACATGACTAACGCATAACACATGGACACGAGCAATAATCGACCGTTGATGTTTCGAATAATAACAAACTTACAAAAAGTTTTCGAGTTGCATTCTAAACCGTCAAAGGGACACAATCGTTTGAATTACTAATATACCTACCTTGTAAATACCTATATATAACGTTAACATTTATATACTGAGTTCAACGACAGCTCAGGAGTTTCTTCAGGATCTGCAATTAAAAAAGATTCATAAGTATTTCAAATTCAAACCCCGTTAACAGCATTCTAATGTAATGATTCAGATACTTTTAGCCGTTTGAATCAATCCACATTTTGTTAGTATGATAAATCAGTATGATATACAATACAATAATCTGTTGATCTTTTACTGCATAACGTAGTATCGTAAATCACGATTACAAAAGATTTACTACGTTACTTACTCAGCTAAAGTCAAACCGGTTTGGATGACATGTAAACTTTCGCCGCTTTCTCGCTTGCCTCCACAAAAACTGCAATCAGTGGTCTCATGATATCTTACAACATCCCAAGTGATCTTTATGGTTCTTTAACCATGAGCAGTTAAGGATAATGTGAAGAGAAGTAGTAACAGATTAAGTTCATTTAATGATAAACGAATTATAATATGCTGTTGTGCGCGATCTTGTCTTCGTCCCTCTGGAATTATTTTTAGAATCGTTTAATTTTGGTTCAGAGCCTAACATGTAAACAAGCACTCATACACCACACACTACATACTTAGTCATTTTTATACCTTAACAGAACGTGTAAAAGCAGAAAAATATGTAATTAATGCAAAAAAATAGTTTTTAATTACTGCCAACAGTTTACCAATTGTATACATAGTAATTTTATCATGAAAAAAAAATACTAAAATAACGTATTTAAACTAAATATCGGCGACGTGGCGTCAGATATTTCCGTGGTAAAGCCGTAGAAAAGATCGCTTACATCTTTCATAAATTATGTAAGTCTTGTTGTTCTATTTTGAAAATATTGGGCAAGCCGGTGGGAATAGTTCTATGGACGCTTCGCCATCGCCACGTTAATACTGCGTATTTTGATGTATTTCAAGCATTTTGCGAATATTTCGAGTTTACGTTTTACAAAATATAATCCGATCAATTTGAACTGTGGCTACTTTAAGACATCTCAAACTCGTGATTCGCTTTTAAGGAGTATGACCAAAGTTTCACAAAGATCTTTCGGTTGTGTGTTACAATTATAAGTACCTTTCCACCCACGAACATGAAATTACCCTTAGTATCATCCAGCTACATGATTAAAATGAGGTTTAGATTTCAAATACATGGGTTTGGTGCATAATTTTCGCAGTAAATTTCGAGATTAATATTGATCACATTAATTGAATGAACGTAACGTAGAAATACCGTTAGCACAGTATTAGGCTAATATTGGTGTGTAATGGTTCCAATTATGTACTTATTTTCCTGTTGACATCTTCCTGTTAATTTATAATAAAAGGAAGACTCGCACCGCAACTTTGTGGTATGTGGAGTATTAAATGGAAAAGTTGCAATTATGAATTGTAACAATTTAGGTCATATTGTAGCTGTATTTTATACCAAAAGAAACAAAGGTAATATATTCGACGCAGACAGGACAGTAGATTACGTGCGAAAAGAAGATGGAGAATATTTCCCGTCTGCGAGTAAGGGACGAACGTACTTCCCGAATAACCGAATCGATTGCCTGAGGGTCTGCGACCGCCCCTAATTTCTAATGTTAGGGATGTCGCTAGAGACCTCTGTTGGATGCTGAATGACAATAAAAAGGGAAAAAATGATTAATTCTTGATAATCATAATATTATAATATAATAAAATATAATAATAATTATATACGTCCACTTACATTATATTATATTTTTTCTTTTTGTATTTCTATGAGTCATGTTACTTGAAGTAAATGAATATTCTTATGATTATAATATAAAGAAAATAGAATATACATATAAATATTTTTCTTCTGTCTTTTAGGTCATAATATTACTGTTGCTACTTTGATGAATTAAATTAAACCAGTAGAAACGAGAGACTAATTAATTTAAAATAATTGGTTGTGCCCTGAAAATTCCGCGATGGGCCCACGTAGGAAATACGGCCCAAGTTCTCTCATTCTGTGAGAAAGCCTGTGGCTGCTGTGGGACATATAAAATAAACCGAAATGATGACACTGGTTTTCCAGTGGTCATACATATCATATCGCATCGTCTGTAGGTAATTAAGAATTTCTTAGGCGATACTTATTTACCTCTACATTTAATTCGTATTGCCGGTTTTTGGACCTAATTTTTTCTTTGTTAAAAATAAAGTTGTGTTAAATACTTGTGATGTATAGATATCATTTAATAATATTGTAAATCTGTTAAAAAAAATACCTCGTTGAGTTTATTGCCTTTTTTTTGATATTCATAAGTGCTTGTTATAGCTTAAATTGAATAATAAGCTAAATTAAATTGAATATAAGATATTTTGTCTTTGACTTTGTTATTTGAAGTTAGTAAAATTAAAAATATTTTGTCGTTTCCAGTTTGCAACCATAGTCTATGTGATTCGATATACAGCCCTAGGTAGTTAGGTACCCTACGCGTTGGTCTGTAAATCAATAAAGTGTACGCAGGGGAGCTGGGTTTGTGCGGCGAGGCTGCACCAAATAAGTACTAAAAAAAAACTCCAAACTACCTACAGAGCAAAACTTAGCTGCACTAATTAAATAACACACCTAATTTATTGCTCCCGTCCAGATTTTACCATTCTAAATAAATTCATTTTTGATATATTATTATGAGAAAACGCCTGCGTTCTAGACCGTCATATACTTACATAAATTAAAGTTAATCTAATATATAAAATGTAGACCGTTTTTAATTAGTCTAGTGCATACTGAAAAATGCGGTAAAGACAAAAAGCGCGAGTTAACGCAGTTGCGATGGCGTTAGAAATCTTCTAATTGCCGATGTTCGCGACGCTCCATAAAATTTTGAGTCGTAGTTTTTAAAGTTACATTCTAGTGGAGGTCGTTGACTTCGCGAAGTGGTTTCGGTGCGTTACCGAAATTCGCTATTGATTTTTGATGCGTTTTTTTTGCTTTGATAATTTAACTTTGAAAAAAATGTTTTATGAATAAAAGTTTTTAATAATTATTAGTTATAAACAATGTCTCAGTCTTAACTAAATTCTTTATTTAATCATTAAATTTCATATAGATATAGAGTTCTTATGTCTATCGATGCGGCAAACGATTTTTTGAGAAAACACGGTTTACCATTGATGGAAGGTTGGTTTTTTGGAATCTTTTTGCAAAAAACCAATCTTAATTTGATTGCTAAAATAACGATCTCTTGTCCGGGTGAGCAGTTAGTTCCAATGGAATGCCGAAAGTTTCTCGATGAGGGCTACGGTATAGATGTCGCTAGCGTCACTGCTTAAGTGGCTAAATAAGAAACAAACAAGCTGAGATATGTGGTGCATAGGGGAAATTTGTGTCTGCAGGGCTACTACGAAACACGTAACTCGAAGTTCGTGTCGTGCGTCCCTCTGTACTATTTAATACGAGAACGAGAGAGACGGCACGATACGAACTTCGAGTTTCGAGTTTCGGAGTAGGCTTTCTGTACCGTTGTCCAGCAGTGGTGTAGCGGTATAGCACGTGGCACGGAATGCCGAGGACCCGGGTTCGATTCCCAGTGCTAGTCTTATTTTTCTGGTTTTTCCGTGCATCTATATTTCAGTTTGTATTTTCAATTGATGGAAGGGTTTGTCATTATTACCTATGTCGTTTGTTTTTTGAAAATTTAACTTATTGATTTTTGTTTTGTTTTCTGCGCACTAACACTTCAAGAGCGTATTACTTGCTAACCCATTTTGAATGTCTCATATACTTTCTTAAAAATATATTGTTACAAACAACTGAAGCAATAATAAATCTTGCATTTTCCACTAACAATACACTACTCGCAGCTTTCAACACTTAAGCATGCCTCACTCATTTGTCATTCATAGTCTTTTCAATAGTGGCACTTGTCCCACCGCCGACGATGAGCGAGAAGCGAGCAGAGCGAGTAACTAGAAACGAGTGGGCGAGCGGTGAAAAGCTAGTGTTCGAGCACGACGGGCGATTACTCGCTCCACTCGCTCGAGCCGGGCGGCCGCCAAGCTAACAGCGCTAAGCGAGTATGGCTGAGCTAGTTTTATAGCTCAGCTAGTTTTATAGCTCTTGTCGCTGCGACAAAAGATGTAAAGCGAGTTCTCGCGGCAGTGTGAACCGCCAGCGATCAACCATTAATATATATGTCTCTTTTACTCACACAGGAACTTATATCTTTTGTTCGTTTCTTGAGCGAGAAAATAGTCGATAGCCAATCGTTTCCTCGCCGGCGGTGAGACAACTGCCTAAAGTACTTAATTAATAGAGTTTGTCGCATCATGTCATCGTTATTGCTATTGCCAATTAGTAGGATGTGGTAGCCCAATTTTTTTTAACTATGGCCTCTAAGGCTGAGGATCTTGCTCAAACACAGGCGAAAATACATTTGCACCTTCTCGATTTACAGGCGAAGAAAACATCGTTGAGAATACCTGTACCCCTAGTGTAAGTTTCGGTTCCAAATTCGTCTCGATCGCGTCCGCGTAATATCTCATTTTGTATGGAAACACGAACATCGCAAACGTTCCGCTAGAGGCGCTGTTCGTATTACCAAACAAATGAGATCTTAACGCGAACGCGATCGAGATGTATTTTGGAACCGTACCCCTAGTGTAAGTTTTCGGTTACAAAATACGTCTCGATCGCGTTCGCGTTAAAATCTCAATTTATATGGAAACACGAACAACGCCTCTAGCGGATCGTTTGCGATGTTCGTGTTCTATACAAACTGAGATTTTAACGCGAACGCGATCGAGACGTATTTTGTAAACGAAAATTTACACTAAGGGCACCGAAAACTTACACTAGGGCACTGTGCGTATTGTATGTGAAGTTTCCAATCTGTTGGGATGTATACTTAACTAGCTCTACATATTATGCTCTGCTGCTACGTGTATATTCTTTTAGTGAATATAAATAAATAATAAATTAATTAATTCATGGGACACTTGTTACCAATTACCTAGTCCCAAACTAAGCAAAGCTTGTACTATGGATACTAGGCAACGGATAAACATACTTATATAGATAAATACATACTTAAATACATATTAAACATCCAAGACCCGAGAACAAACATTCGTATTATTCATACAAATATCTGCCCCGGCCGGTAATCGAACCCGGGCCCTCAAGCTTCGTAGTCAGGATCTCTAACACTTGGCCATCCGTTCGTCTAATGATAATTAGATGACACACAACCAGCACTAAAGTCTAGCCTCCTTATTCATAAACGACAATCAAACCTATTTTAGTTAAAATGCCGCTAAAATTCGTTTGTCCTTATCTGTCACTTCGACATTTGTATTTGTTAGAAAGGGACAAAGCATTTGTTAGTTAACATAGGCTTGTTAAGTTTTATGAATAAGGGGGTAGGTGTTTCATTCATGTTTTCAACATTATATATTCTTTTTTTTTATTTGACTGGATGGAAAACGAGCAAGTGGGTCTCCTAATGGTAAGAGATCACCACCGCCCATAAACACCTGCAACACCAGGGGTATTGCAGACGCGTTGCCAACCTAGAGGCCTAAGATGGGATACCTCAAGTGCCAGTAATATATTCTATTCATTTAAGTCGTGCGTCTCGACTTTACTCACAAACGAGGACACTGATTCTACAAATGGTGCTTGTAACGAGCACCCTTGTTCCTCGCGTTTACAAAGCACACAATCAACGTAACTGATACGCTAGTGTTGCCATTCGTTGGGAATTGCAATGTTTATTGGTCGATTTATGTACAACATGACGACTAGCTGAATATTTCGTATATTACATTACTAAAATTTACGTCAAACTTTTTTTTCTTTGCGTTGATGGAGCCTAGCTAACTAAAATCAATCCTTACCCTCCCAAAGCTTTCTTTACAAACCTAGAACCTATAACTCGTAATTGTATATATAACGCAATGAGAAAATATTTGAAACCACGACACAACAGAAATAAAATTAAATGCCGTAAACTGCTTCAACTTTGCCCTCTGGCCCCAAAATTGCCTGATTTGATTTAGAATCGTTAACTTAGCACTCTTATGGGTTTTAAACTTTTATCTACAAGGGAATTTTTATTACGGGGGGATAAAAGTTTAAAACCCAAAAATCGAATTAGGCAATGTTGGGGCCAGAGGGCAAAGTTGAAGCAGTTTACGGTGGTTGATTAAAAATCCACATAATAATAATGAAGTCATACATACAATAATGTTTTCACTTCTCATGCTCTAAAAGCATGTCAATATAGCCTTACTTACGACCTTACGAGGCGGGAGTAAAGTGAGTAGGTACTTTAGTCCCTAGGCAGTAAAAGTAATTAATTTTTTAATTTACTTCGAGTGACTTAGATAAACTCAAACAGCCAGTAAGTAGTTGCTTAGTTTTTGGCATAAAATAAGATTGTGTGTGGACCATTTTCTTAGTCTTAGTTCTATGCTTTTTCCGCATAGAAGGTGGCGCCATTCTATTTATTCCGGTTTTGTGTATGGACCAGAATTTCGCCGATGCGATTTTGTTAAGTACCTATTTACATCTGTATCTGGTTGGAAAAAAATACTTACCGCGAAAACTTTGAAATTTTTGTAGCGCGTAAATCATAAACGATTAAGTAATGACTATTTTTTTCTCGCAATCGAAGTGAAGAATAGTTTTCACCTCGAGACTAAGTCAATATAAACCCTCGGATAAATAGACAACCTCGTTAATAAAGCTCGGGTGGCTAACCACCTCGGGTATATATTGGCTTATTTTAGTCCTAAAAATATACTAATAAAGTGGTACCATGCTATACGGGGTTTATTGCGATCTTTAAGGTCACCACATTCATTTCGCATCATGGGGGAGCCGCGATTTTTGCCTTCCGGTGCACAACCAATTCACTACTGCAATTTGATGCTCCAATTGCCATAGGTTCTTCAAGTGACTCCGCATAAGAGCAAAAGAAATTTTATCGTTTAAATTTCCTTCCATAATCAATGACATGACTTCGTCTTTCCTGCTATTAATTAAACGAGCCCATGTTTTTTGTGTTCATAGGTTTTTAGTAATAAGGTACAAGATAGTGAAATAGGTGTAATTAGTAATTAACTTCGTTACTAACATGTTGAGCTGAGAAAATACATAGATACTTTTACTTAGCTCGCGTGATGTTTCTTCCTTAATTATTTAGTTCTGTCTGTTATTGCTTGCTTCACTGACTTTCCTACTTACCACTTATTAATGATCTCATTATTAATTTTCGTTAATTGAAATTCAGAGATGTTTCCCTTCCTATTTCTTTTTCTGGCGGCTTTAATTGCAATGCGGTTGAGATTTTCATTTTATTTTCAATGCGACAGTGGTTTATTGTCATCGTGTTACGACTTGATAGTTTGATCTTTGTAAGATACATTCTCAAATTGTGTACAAAATCAAAGACTCAGGACCTGTAAGTCCTTTCTCGGCCGGCATTGTGCAGGTTCTTTGTAATCGTACAGCAAACGCATGCCTTATCTTTTAGCCAGGCTTCATTTTAGTCACAGTGTGTAATGTAATGTCATTTTTATCTAAGTTGACCACTTGGAATGCGTTGGTGGGCGTTTACTAATGTAGGTATGTCGTAGGCATTTAGTTTTAGGCTTGTTTATAGGAACGAGCAGGACTTCTCTAGAGGTGACGTTAGCCCTGTCGCAGCCTCCAACCAGAGCAAAATTTCATATCCTTGAAGAGTTACAGCGACGCCACGCTCTTTGCAATACGGGACTAGCAGTTCCGATGGCTTTGAAAGCGGACAGTTGATTATACGCAATTAGATTGGAACACCTAGGCCAGGGATGGGGATACTGCGGCCCTTGAAATCCAGCCCGCGAGCATCAAACAAAAATCAAGAGAAGAATTACGTACTTATTGTTACAAAATTTCATTCTCATTGGCAATGGCCAAATTAGTGTTTCAGAAAATACATATCCATATTTTTATTTCAGTAAATAACATAGCCAAAAATGCAACAACTTTTCTCCATCCCATCTAGGCATAACCTAACTCAGTGTTGAATTTAATTTAGGTAATGTAACGCATAGGTAACATCAATTCATTGTGCGTCTTTATTGAAAATTGGCGCTAGCTCGTCGGAATGGGCAAGCCTAAAGAAACTGTAAGCTGTTTCATAAAGTTTCTCACTTTTGTGGTTGCTCTAGTCTTGAGCCAGACACATAAACCCCACGCGAAGCGTGTTCGGCATGATTCTAGCTATAAAAAATACACAAACCCCTCGTACATTTAGGAGTTTTTAGGGCATGTATCTGTGGGACAGTAAAAGTTGAGTATCGAGCTTCAAGCACGATTTATGTCTACAAGACTTTATGCATATTGATGTTAGAAATAGATTAGCTACTTATTAGTCGCAGGCAAACATCATTATACCTATTATCCGTCTTTTTCTTCGTTTTGCTTGTAAATAAAACTTAGAAGGGATTAGTAAGATTAAATAATGTCTATGTAGGAAACATGAAACATAATATTGTTTATTTATTTCAATTGCGTGATTCGTTTTCCGCTTGCAACATATCGGACGTTTTGGCAAAGTTAATCATCTGGTGATAAATTTGTTTTCCTTTTCGATTGATAAGGTGTTTCTAGAATCAATGAAAGGGCGATAACACCGTTTATCTGCAGCCGACAATGTATGATAATGTTTACAATGTGAATAACCTGTGCAGTATGTCCGAATTCGTAGGTATCCAACAGTGATTCCAAATTAGATTGAGTATTTTAAGTGAACGATTTTTTTGTTTTAATATATTCTGTTTGTGAGTTTACTCTTTTTACGGTTAATCGCCATTCCTATACAACACAAGATTAAAAAATCTGAAATCTGCCAGCACTACGACATCACTAAGTACTACATAGGTAATGTCACCAGAATGGTGCTTCGAGACGGATTTCATTAAAAATTAGGCAATCTGTTCGCTTGCTGCGAACAAGATTGAAGATTGAGTCCTTACATGGCTGTTTAACCTACTTCTGGTTCGACTGATTGCACTCCTTCTATGGAGCTCGAAGCGTGAAGGCAACCCGGCGCCGGCCTCCAGGGTTAGAACGCAGATGTCACGATCCTTGCAAACAGGAATGCTAGTATAAATAGAAGCAAGGTCAAACCTGCTTGCGGCTAGCGGTCGCCTAAATAGTACGCAATTAATCCTTTAAGGTGTTTGTTCACATTTGAATTCAAAGACGACAACAGTAAAGTCCGTAAATACATTGTTTACATCCAATACGTTAAGGTAATAATGTGAATCTCAATCTTCTTTGTATTTATCTTCTCGTATTTTGAGCTCTATAAAAGTGTGACAAGCTGCCAATGTCTTAAATTGTTTAATCAATGTTTAATACCAGCCAAGTTAACAAATTAACACTATATAGTCTCCTGTGGCGCCGCGGCGAGTAAATGAACGTTGTAAATCAGCAAAAACGGTACACGAGGCCACCGATCTGCTTACGGTGAAATTTTAATAACTTAAACTTTCTACGGTGTCCGCGGCATGAGTCACTCGGTTCACTGTACTCCCCCTCCGGCCAGACTGCATCGATCCCCGATTTTTTGCCATTGTAGTCGAATCACGATTAAAATGCGAGGATTACGAGCATGGGAACTTGGCGAAAGTTGTTAATCAAATTGCTCGGTTTTAAGTGGCTTTCTGATTCACGTTAGCAAGTCTTATGGAGATGTTTATGGTGTATGTAAGTACGTGTTTTTCGAGCGCCGCTTATGGCTTTTCGGGCGCCACCGTGACAACTCGTGCTTGCCTAAAAGCGAAATGTGGCTAGACTAGATCAATATTTCCGTTGCGTCATTCGGTATCTTCTTAAAAGAAGCCGTGCATTTTGCTAACGCATGAGATTAGCTTTTTAACTTGCGTTGTAACCTTAGGATTAGCACTGGACGCAGTTTTTCGATTTCGATTGTATCGCGGTCGCGGCCATTTTGTTTTAATATGTCACCATATGGTGCCTGTAATCTTAATACGGGGAAGTTTTTATGGCACCCACCAAACGGAGTCGTACTCGCGCCTTTTATGGCGATGAGAGTGACATGACCGACATGACGTGACGCTGGAAATGATCTACAATAGCGTTGATTTGTACAACAGATGGTCAAGAAGCCGACAGTTGTATGGGAGGAATTCGACCTGTGGAACGGGTAGCGAAGCTTGTCTGAAATAGATTCTATTTGAGACTGAAACTAGGTTGACTACACTGCTGGAAGATACCTAACGGTGTTTTGAGACGTTTTAAAGTCTACAAAATAATTCGCCGGCTAAATATACAATAGCGATTAGTAAGTGTTCGGATTTGAATTCCAAAACATGAACGATGAATCAAGAAATCGTGCGTGACGCAGAGATTTCGGAGTAAAAAATGATGGGTGTGTCATTTTTATTCCTGATGGCTAAAACATTGTAAATAATAAGGTTTTAGTTCATACCAATGTGCTGAAGAAAAATATCGTTTATGATATACCTACTTATTCTTCTTTCACTCGATGACGATTTAGGTTAAACGTTAAAGGCACCGCCACAATATCTTTATGTCCGGAGTCATTGTCCTAGACTTAACTGCCTACGTCGAGAGAATTCATTAAAATATATCTGTTGAGGAAAAGTCTTGATTGATCCTAGCTGGAGGAGTAAAATTGTTACAACAAACTAGACAAGCGTGGTTTAAACTTGAGAGTTAGGCCGATGCCGCACTAAGCCTAAACCGCTGCGGTTTTTAACCGCGTGACTTTGTGAATCAAGTAAACTAAAGCGGCCGCACTGGCGGTTTTAAGTTTACTTGTATCCTTGTATGAAAAGTGACGCGGTTTAGCCATAGTGCGCCCTCGGCTTTATAGTGAAGAATTTTAATACAAACGCGTACCTACTTACAACGGCAAAGTTGCAAGTGCCCTGCCCAGTTTTACGCGGTACAAGTACAACAGAGCCAAATCCCTCCACAGTGGCATTAGAATAGTAATTAAACAGTGTGAAATTATTTAGTAAATATTATCCTTAAATAGCTGCTGTGAGAAAACGTGAAATGTGATTGAATTTTCGTGACCTGTCAAAAGTATTATCGGTGAATTTACTGTAATTATCGCTATAAAACTTCCTTTAAAATTAACCCCTTTGTTACTGTAGCGCCGCCGACCGCCTGTTTAACACATTTCACGAAATTAAATTTCGTCCAAAAAACACATTTACAAATAGTTACAAAAATGTCATAAACTGGCAACATCATACCTATACAGCCTAGACAGCGATCGTGCGTGAAGTTGTCAGCAAATTTATCTCATTCTTTTTACTTTTTTTTTAAACGGGCTTCTTTAGGTATCTCATCCAAATAGCAGTTGATCGCATTAGTAAAACATGACAGGTAGCCAGGTAGGTAGGTACAGCGTCGATATTGGCAGGCGGCAGCTGCATTTACGAGAAAAAAATTGTTAATTTGAGGTCTTGCACACGCGACGTTTATTAAATAGAAAGTGCATTGCTAATTCGTTTTTTGCACGGCGCTTTTTGCTGCCAAATTGGCCATGCCGAATTAAAATGAATATTAATTAAACGTCTTCGAGTAATTTACAAATCATGCAACGGTGTGCGATGTTTCCAAACGGCCAATCGAGACATAACTACCGTCACCGTCCCCCGCTAAATGTTACAACTTTTTTTCGAGCCTTTGATTTACTTAATTACAGCAAGCACATAACCAGAAGCATTATTGTAAATAAACCATAGACAAGCTGTGTAAAAAATAAAAAAATAGTTCCACCGTTAAGTTTATTAAGTTGACGCATGCGCGTTAAGCATAGCAGAGCGAGACGCGCGAGATACCAACACCGTCGCAAATAACTGCCTGCGTCTGCAGCAGGGTTGTCATTTAAACGTGGGCGACCGAGTTTTGCTCGGAGTTTTTTTTAATTGTATTTTTTAGAGAAGATACGTAACTATTTAAATAAGCTTTAAGAATAAACCTTAAACTTAATAAATACATACTTAATTAAAAATGAAAAAAAAACTAAGTCGCGTCGGATCTACATTTTTGAGCTTTAGACCTGAGTCTAGCACTGAACCACCACGCTGATAACACTGCAGCTACCGAAATTACCGATCTGAAATTTACACTTAAAAAATAGTACCAGCTAGATCGATTGCTCATCCCCGAAAGCCCAAACAACAAATTTCGTCGAAATGTACGATAAGTAAAATAAAAAAACATCACTTGGAACCGATCAAACATATTTATGTTTATACCGTTTTATTTAAAGTTGCCGTTGTAATAGAAACAGTTAGAAAACTGTTCCAGATTTTAGTTACCTCTTACCTCTTACTCTTATTACTTGTTAAGGACGGAACTGACGGAAAAACTGACGTTATGTTTAATTTAGTATTTTGTAAGCTGTTTCACCTTGGGATACCTGAGCTGCTGTCTGTAAGCAAAAGTAATTCGATACTTGTACTGTAGATATTGAACTCGAGAAACCTCAATCTTCTATTGGGTCAAGGTAGGTACAATGATGAGAATCATATTTCCAGTTCGAGATTGCTAGTAGTGTAGCACTACTATGTATAATATTAACATTACTTCATATAAGTTAATACTTGGATCAGGTATCTAATCAAACAAATATTATATCGTTGTCATATCATAACGATGAATAATATAGCATATTTCATGTAGCTCTGCATATTCCTGCAAAGTTTAATCAGTTAAGTAAACATTCATTCAATTTAAAACAATTGATTTACTGGATTGTAGTAGCGATGTTAAGCTATGGCAGAGTCCATAATGTAAATTATTGTGCATGTGATTAAATACCATCCTCCCTGATGACTCCATCAGTGATGAGTGATACCATAATAATAAGCTTTGTAACCTGTCTCAACTCAACAAGTAGGTATTCCTTTGTACCTAATAACTAATAATAAAAAGTAATGAAGTCGTCAAAACATATCATTGAATCGCTGAGACTAAAAGCACCGGATGGCTACATTTTCATCGGCTTTACACTGCAATATTTATGTTCGATCCACTCTGTCAAATGAAGTGAAAACATATTAGGTTTGCTTGAAAAGATCCCTTTTAGGGATAAGTTCGCCTTTGTACTCTTTTGTTTCGTTGTTTTCTTTTTGTATTATGTTTGTGTTTTATGTACAATAAAGTATTTACTTACTTACATATATACATACATAAGTATACTAATTTATTTACCTACATACATACATGTGAAGTTGAATAAAAGGAGACGGTACATAATGGAAACACTAAAACTTTTTGTTCAGCGAAAAAGCATTTTTTATCGAAAATCTTTTTCATTCTTTTTACCATATTTTACTTAAACCCTTAATAAGTTAATAAGGCCCCATTTATTGGAGCTTACTACCACAGACTCAAAAGCAGCTGTCGAATACGTATGCATTGTTTTCGTCGCGGTGACACCCCTAGAGCGTCTCATTGATCTTGGTTTCATTCCATTGTCTAGCCCACTTCTTTCTTTTGTTAACACTGAACTAGATCCCATTTCACTCCTTTGTTATTTCTTGTGTTTTGCTATTTATAATTATTCGAACGCTATTCGAACGTCACAAAAACCTCTTTATGAACAATCTCTGACCGAGACTTACTATTTTATTTAGGTACAGACTAACCGCTTAGGGTCAATTTGAGCAATTAAATTATTAATGTGTAATTGCACAAGTGACGATTTTTCGATAGAATTTGGCAATTAGTTTCTTTGCAACTAGTTTACAATGTCGTTTGGAACTCTTAACAAAATCGGTTTTATTACATATGAATCTTCAGAAAAATGAAGAAAGCCAACAAGTCCCAAGAATTAACATTCTCGTGTACTGTACAGTCATGTGCAAAAATATCGACACGTCCAAAGTATCAAAAATATGTAGGTATACAAGATATTTTTGTACCTAACTTTACTGTACCATAATGTGTTTATTTTAGTAGAACCTGATTGGGATTGCAGATCCCCAAATTCCAATAGAAGTATGCAATCAAAACATCACAGAAATATGATCACCTAGAAGTGGTCAAACGTTGAATTCGTTTACTCACTTGTTAGGAAACCTGTTTTGGCCTTGCCCGTGTATAAAACAAAACATCAACAAAGTATCATGCCATCAAATTTTATTTAAGTTTTTTTAAAGCATAACACGAACACGAATCAATCATTATAGGTATCACATCACAGCCAAGTACCAACCAACATAAAATCGCATTATGTTGGTATTCTACGTACTTTGCTAATAAAATCGAATAAATAAACCGAACCTTGTACAGTCAAGGAATTTAGTTCACGGGCCACCATGGAACCTTTTCAAAGGAAAAGTCATTACGACTTTCCTTTTTAATTAATGCGATGTCACTTTGACGTTTACTGTGAAATGGTTCCATGGTGGCCAATGAATTAAACTCCTTGAGCGTACCAGAGGGAACCTTTTTTCGCTACTACATGTAAATTTGACTTTCCGTACATGGTCTTTTCACAGTTAATATCATCGTGAAAAGATTCCAAGATATATGCGATTCAGTTTCCTCAACTTTACGTACAAATTGAAAAGGAACTAAGTTGCTGATTATTTTCTACCATATAGTATTAAAAAAAAACAAAAGCCAACGATGATTGCCCTCACATCACACAGGACGTTGGTTTAATATACATACATACATACCGAGTGCCGACGGTCGAGTCGACAACAAAACAATACCCGCATTTTAAACGCAAATTCGTATTCCACGCGCGATATGGCGTCTAGGTCTGATTTATTGGCGGGCTTCTCTATGGTTTTATAAAGTTAAGCCTAAGTTATGCGTTCGTTTTTTTTATATAAAAAAGTATTATATAATCAAGTCTAAATTAAATATGAATTAAAAAATTAGGGTAAAAAAGAATTACAATAAAATAAAAATAGTTAAGTATTGGGTATTAATTATTAAAAGTAAGTACAAAGGTAGGAAACAATTAAAATCGTTTAAAGACTATAGGGCAGATTATGTACTACATTCAGAGTCATATAAGTAGCAGTCATGTCATTTCATGATCATCAATCATGATTCATTGATCACCAATAGGTACCTATTACTTGGAAACTAATACGCTATATAACTAAATAGGGTCATTACATTAATTTTTATTCAGCTAAAGCGATCAAATTGTTGAGGTCGACATCCTCATAGTATTATGTCCGGTAGCAAAATGCTTAATACGTAGGTACCTACCTACTTGAAACTGCACCGCCATTAAAATAGTAGCTAGCACCTTATATACCTATAAGTATGAAAAGTATGGAACACACGACTTATATGATTCATTTGGCAGGACCTGTGTTTTATATACTTTCACTCGAGCTACGCTTACCTATCTCTTCCAATTTTGAATTTTGACAATCACCGAGAAGAGTACAAAATGTCAGTGATCGTTTCATCTTTCATTAGCAGCATAGCGCCTTTTCCGTATCTTTTGTTTACACTGGCCTTTATTTAAACCAATTTTAGAACTATGTAATAGGTGCATTTATTAAACCGTGTTTGAGCTTTATTACATTCAAAACAAAGTTCAGGTTTCAAGTGTGTTCCATACTTTTGGATAATTCGGATGCTAAGAAATTATTGGTATTTGTTTAAATGATAGATGGACTGAACATTTTGGTTGTTTCCAAGTATTTGGTGATCATATTTCTTACTTCTGCTTCAGTCCAACTACCTACATCCATTTAGGTGCATTTAGTCGGTCCGGGCATGTCAGAATCCTTGTAATGGGCGGGGTCTGGCTGCGGACCAGTGCGGCTCCTTATACTCTTTGTCAACTTCCACACGCGGCCACACTGCGGCTGGTTCTTCCTGAAGAAACTATCCTTCAACCTCCACCCGTAATCCCAATAGCTAGTCTCAGCAAAGTAATACTTGTCCTCCGGGTTAATATGGTTCCTGTGTCTTAGATACACCTCTCGCCCGTACACAGGTATGTCTTTGTAGAGGATCTCGGTTAGCTTCGGATCCACGGGACGCATGATAGGATCAGGGGAGAAATCTGTATCTGGACGCGCTAGTTTCGGTTCGTCTTTGGAATCTCCTAGGCCAATATCGACTATAGAATGACCTTTTCTCATCGAGGATATGCCGGGAACGGTCTTGGTGTCTCGGATGGGAGTGCGGCGTCTGTTGTAGCCAGAGGAGACGTGGTCCCGGGTGATAGCAGCCAGCCCTCCCTCCATGGGTGCCCGGATGACATCGATGTCTGTGATACCCTTCTCTTCGCGGTTTAATGTGGCCGCTTGCTGGAGTTGTTCTTGATGGTGAAGGTTCCATCTCAACCGGAGCTTGGAAGTCTTTTCGTAGCTTTCAACAAGGAACTTTATGATATACGGATTTGTAATATCTATTAACGGCATGATTGGTCCGGTAAAATATTATAAATAAATATTAAAAACAGAAAATTAATTAGCAAATAAAACTTTCTTCAGAACGCTGTGTCCTGTGTCATTCAGCAGCGGGACAGTTTTCTTTTTTTTTAATAAAAAAAGGAAGATGTCTATGGAGGATTATAATTTAATTAAAAAGAGGTTACGTAGGTATCTCTAAAATGTAATTTCGTTGTAGCTTCGTTGTTAGAGATACGCTATGTTTACTAACAAGGCGGAATACAAATTAACGTTAATAAATTCGTACCTACAAAGTATAATTACATATGGTCTAAATAATAGTAGGTAAGTAAGTAAATGTTTAAACTACCACAAAGGTGACCTACTTTGGTGCTTGTTTTGTGGTGGCATAAATTTGCTACATACTCTTCACCAGCCCTCTCATAGTAATTTGCAGTCATTAAACCGAAAAGGGTAGGTATATCGTATTATTTTGACTTACTTACTTTCATTAATGCACACGTAGGTGTATAACAACAGGTAACAACTTTACAGTTAGCTAACCATCGTGAAATTCGTGAATATGTCGCAGTTTCTAATACAATGGCGTATCTACTTAGGATTACTACCTTCTACGTAAACTTCGGTGACTAATAAAGATAAACAAATAGCCATACTTAAACAATGGTTGAACCAAATTAGTCATCGTGATAACAAACCCTGCCCTTTTCTAAACGTTTTATATGCTTTTATAGGGTTAATCAAGCTGGTACTTATACGGTTGGTTGGGTTTGGGTCTGATGTCTCATGCATGTGTTCATAGTGGGTATGTGGATGACTCAACTCTTTCTTTGTGGGAAATCTTAAACAAAAGCCCATGACCGTTTTAAGTCACGTCGAGTTGATTTTACTTAGGTACAGTTTAAGAGTTGCTTCATTTTTATTTGTGTTGAAATATACGTGTTTCGTACCTAAGAGATAGGACAGCAAAGGTTGTTGAAGTTGTCGTAAAAAGAAAATAGAAACAATTTTGCTGCATATGTACCTAATACTTTTGGCAGCAAAAACTTATTTTGACCAAATTTTTAATTTCAGATAACAAAATGGCCTGCTCAGTCGATGCTCCCTCCCTGAAGGACCTGCCCAAGGTGGCCACAGACCTCAAAAGCCAGCTCGAGGGCTTCAACACAAGCTGCTTGAAAGACGTAGACACGAACGAAAAGATCGTCCTGCCATCTGCCGAAGGTGTGTTAACTTATCTTAATTTTAAAATACCATCTAGACCGAATGAAAGCTAATCAAAAACGATTCCTTGCAAAGTTGGAGCTTAAATGGACCCAATCAAAACGAATGGTGTTATTTTATAGGTCTGCGAAATAGTTAACTGTTTTGATTTTTTATTTATTAATCGTTACTCCTTCAGCGAACCAATAGCGCCATCTATTATTTCAGCAGTGAGTTATCTATCATAAATCATCATCAGGATTATCTGATTGATATTTTGATTTGGAACAGACATAGCACAAGAAAGGCAGCATTCAGCACTTCTGCAGGGCTTAGAGCAATTCCAAACGACCACTCTCAGAAAAACGGAAACTGTTGAAAAAGTTGTACTGCCGAACGCTTTAGGTATCTCGAATGGCTGACCGCGTTACCAACCTTTAAAACTACTTACCTTCCTACGATGCGTGCGCTGAATTGTTTTCCTTCGTTGAATAAGCTTACTAATTGCCAGAAAACAGTTTTTGATATGTTAATGTTTTTCCGCATATCATTAAACTAAACAATCAACTTTTTTTCATTGATATTTAATAAACCATCAACCAACCACTTAAACCCTTTTCCAGGCCCAGTGAGTTTCGACGTGCATCACAAAATAAATCATAGTTTTATGTTGTTTACCTGACGGATTAGTTTAAAAACTAATAATATTTTTAACGAATTCAAATGATTTTATACCATATTGTATACTTGGTAAGGTCGAATATTTGTGTACATTTATGTGGTTGCTGCACTATGCCTGGAAAAGGGTACTTTAGCACTTCATCCCTTCATCCCTTCATCCCCAAAAGATCATAGTAATGAAATATTAATTAAGTTTTGTATCATCAGTGGTCTGTGTTTGTATGTAACCGAGTGAATTTCTGCTACTTAAAATAAAAAAAATATAACTAGTAATATTAATATAAATAACTAATAGTTACACCAAGTTCTACTAAGATTTTGAGCACAGATTTCGATCTGTGATCTGTGATTTTGAGTGTTGTTTCCTTTTTTTGTTGATACCTACTTAAACAGCCTTCTAGTAGTAGTTTAGGTTTTTTTGTAAGAGTTTAGTAATGTAATACCCATGTAATACATACCGTGATGAGATGAGGTGATGAGGTAAAAAAAAGAATGGAAGCAATATTTTAATTTTTAATGTAGGTATAAACATTGAAAAAATTACTTGTATGGTTTCAGATGTTGCCACAGAAAAAACTCAAAAGTCCCTCTTCGACGGCATTGAGAAGTTCGACGCTACCAGGCTGAAGCACACAGAGACGCAGGAAAAGAATCCGCTTCCAGACAAAGATGGTATGGATTTAAGTTTTTCTGTTGGCACTGATTATGCATGCGCGCAAGTCACATGCTGTTTTTGCGCCTCATTAATAATTATTTAATATCATTTAAGATTTATTTCATTAAAATTTGCCGTATTATAATTTTAACTGTATTTAGGACATATTTCTTATTTTCCGTTGTTTTAATCTTTAGTCAGATTTGCCGAAAGACTAAGAAAATATGTATTCAGCAAACGTAACATCTTTACTAAAAGAATATTTAAGACACACTATTTAACTGAAGCTCTTGTTGTAATAAAAGCAAATATTGCATGTAAATATGTGTTTACTTTTTTAACTTGCATTTTTATGCATTTAAGTACGCTTTTATTATATTTTTTGCGTTGCACCGTTTGCTTATGTCAGTTGTGGCTGCGGAGAAGGCGCATCAAAATCTCCTGGAAGGCGTAGAACACTTCGACAAGGCACAGATGAATCACGCTGTCACCGAAGAAAAGAACCCATTGCCGCCCCAAGAAGGTTGCTGCTTTGTTTATATTTTATGCTTTTCTCTTCTATACATTTACAGTTTAACAGGTTGTTATACTATAAGCAAGCCACAAAAATGAAAGTAATACCGAAACTTAAGTATCTTTAATTATTCACGCAAACTGCCTAAGCATTATAAATCGACTTTTATTTTGTCTTGATACTAGCGACTTGATATAACTATTATAAATGTATTTGTTCTGGAATTGGACCGTGATTACCTTTTCCTGCATCAAAATATTGGTAGCTCATTAAAGTTAGTCACGACCTGCATCCCATAACAGATAATATATTTAGGGGCTGTTTCACCATCCATTGATTAGCGTTAACCGACGGTTAAATGTGATGCCGTCTCCGTCTATTCGAACAAAACAAATAGAGGCGGCACCACACCTAACCGCCAGTTAACACTAATCAATGGATGGTGAAACAGCCCCTAAGTGTAAATACCCGACATGAAGATGAGTTAATCTTCGTGTGTTCAATGTGCTTATTGATTTTACGGAACTAGAACATTTTAACTTGAACTAATGATGATCCCATAGGTATTGATATCGTAAAAAGTATTCGTTAGATACAGCACAAAGTTCCACTTGATAATTTGGGTTATGATTATTTATTTTTGATTTGGGCGAAACTTTTGTACACAGCAAACATGAATGATACAGTGACTGTTTTGTATACAAAGCATTTATACAATAAAAGACCTTAATTTTGCCTAAAAAGTCGTGCAACAGTTGGTTAAAATATTGATCATTATAAGAATAATTAGGTTGTTCAAAATAATACCTTGGGCAGAAAATATCTTTATTTATTATCCACGTGAAATGTATTAGGTCCTCTGGTATCCTATTGAGCTCAGTAATATAACAGTTTGTCTTTTCCATCAGCTATCGAGGCGGAGAAAGAGAAGAACAAGTTCCTCAACGGCATCGAGAACTTCGACCCCACCAAGTTGAAGCACACCGAGACTTGTGAGAAGAACCCTCTGCCCACCAAGGACGTCATCGAGCAGGAAAAAACCGCCTGAGCGCTATCTCTTACTCCTTATTAACTATATCTCGCTATTATCGCTATTTTAAACGTCGATGTAAGTTAAATAAGAAACAGGCCCGTTTACACTGTTCATTTCTCACAGTCTTCCCTTGAAACTACCGCGTCATAAAATGGTATTTTAACCAACAGATAGTTAACGGACTTTAATTGTAGACTGAAGAATGGATGTAAACTGGTTCTTATCATTAGAATTTAAGAACCAAAATTTCTATGTCACTTCTTAACGTTTTATTTATATAATAATTGTATTCTATGAGCATTTTATCATTTAATTTATTTTTGAAGTGAATTAAGTATTAATATCAAGTACTGATTTTATTTTAGTCGAGAACACAGCACTTCGAGATTTTGAGCACTATACCAGATTTATTTTAAGCTTTGTGTTTGTGTTCTCTATTAGTAAAGGATTTATTAATTTAAGTACCAATGAAATCCATGCATCATTATGTATGTAAAGTGGCTCTGGTCAATAAAATATTATTAGAATTAGAGTTTCATGTCACGTTCGGTATTTTTATTAACTGATTTCTCTGTCGATATGATGTTTATTTGTAATGTTACATTAACTAAGAAATAATTAAATGTCATCGAAAATAGTGTACTGTATGTAATTGTGATTGCTCAACCGTGTGCGAATTCGCGCAATTATTATTCATATTATCTAAAACGAATGTTCGTTTCAAGTGATACATTTTTATAACTCATATACAAAACAATTCATTTTCAATTTTATAATATGCTGTAACAATAAACCATTTTACCGAAATTTTGTATGTTTTTACAGACGGTGCTTTTTATAAATACAAAATAAAACGTGACTTGTATTTTATTTTTGACAAAAAGACACGGTTCTTTATGTGAAAAATTCCTGTAGTCCTGGATTTCATTGAACATCGATTGACATGAATGAGAGTGATGAGATGAACTGATTAATTTAGTAAACAGGCAGTCGTTTTTCGTGTATGTGGATTAGCCCGATGTGCCGTACATAATTCAAAATAAAAATGTCAGTGGGTAATATGGACTGCCAGATAGACGTACGAGTAAGTTTTCGTAACTTCACCTTAGCTTTTGGTGTGGTGACACACGATATTAGCTCACCGAGCCTAATGTCCACAAAAGCTAGTAATAATAGAAATTCGCAGATATCAAGATTAGCAATGTCTGTTTGCATGGTAACAAAAACCACGAGATGGATTGTTTTTGTAGAAGGTACAGAGTCCGTATTGTGTAACGTTTCTGGCGCTCGCGATCGCAATGAAATGACAGATTTCGCCATGATTTCGCATACAAAAACTGTCATTTGATTGCGATCGCGAGCGTGAGAAACAGAAACGTTGTGCAATAGGGCCTTTGATTGATTAAACTGTTTTGTGAAGTCGTGCATCTAGAAACAATGCAACTGTATCAAAATTTAATTTGTAACTTAGTTGTGTTTGTCTTAGATGCTGAACAAGCAATACAAACATACTATTTTATGAGTATTTTTTAGATTCATATGGCAATCCTATAATGGCACTATTCGACCATATTATGCTCTGGCTGAAGTTCAAAATTCGAACTTTGTAGTTTGTATCGTGCCGTCCTGCTCACGCCAACAGTACTATATGCGAGTGTGATTTCTCTCTCTCTCTCTCTCTCTCTCTCTCTCTCTCTCTCTACCTTCCCAGATAGCTATTAATTTATTGCATACTTACGTAGGTATAAATTGCCATATTTTACCCATATTTTTGGGTAAATTTACGTCATTGATAACACAGTGTACCACAGACAAGAACGACAAAAAATCACAAAAGAAAATGTAAAGTACTATTCAATGGAAAAAATCAATTGTGTAAACAAAGCAATTTTTCACGATTACTCCGTAGTTACTTACATTTGAACGGCAATCCCGATCATATTCACATCTCAATGAGCTCACCACTGTTTTTAACAATCATTTTATCTTTAAATAATCGTGTAAATATGTTTATTTTATAGAATTAATTGGAAGACGAAAATCCGTTATATTTGTCAAATTGACATGATAATTTTTTTCTCACCGAAGTTGGTCTATGGTCGGTCTAGTCTCTGGAAATTTAGTGCTGTACCAACAAAATTAATTATTTGACTGAACCAACCTTACCTACCGATAATTATGGCTGGCTCTGCAAATTAATTTATTCGTAGATATAATTATTTGTGTTAAGTTACACTATTTAATGAAGGTTTATAAAGGTTTCTAATCCTATCCTACTATCCTACTTCCTACTAATCCTACTAATATTATAAATGTGAAAGTTTGTGAGTGAGTGAGTGAATATGTTTGTTACTTCTTCACGCTGAAACGGCTGGACGGATTTGGATGAAATTTGGCGAAAAGTTAGATAACCTGGATTACAACATAGGATACTTTTTATCCCGATATTCCCATGGGATAGGGATAAAATCTTGAAATAACAACCGCTTAGCTTAGAGTCATGAAATTTGACCATGATTGTTTTTAATGTAATGTCAATGAAACCAACGATTTAATTTTCGGGAATTCCCACGTCAATTTTTTAAAATCCCGGTATTTCAGCTGCTGGACCTAATGATTTACGTGTGCGAAGCCACGGGTAAACACTAGTTGGACGATAAAATAGTATTTTAGTAGAAATTATGTAGATTTCTATTTACTAGTATCATATTTACTGTGGAGTCCATTGTTGGACCAAAAAATCATTTTGAATCACTTCCCTGTGTCTACTCTCAATTCCCTGTCTTATGTAAATTTAAAAATGCCTCTTCTAAATTATATCGACAATACAAACTGAGACATGGATGCACAGAAAAACCAGAAAAAGAGACCAGCGCTGGGAACCGAACCTAGGTCCTCAGTAATCCGTACTGCGTACTATTAACCCCTACACCACCGTTGGACAGGAGTCAAGATACAAATTTCTCCTATGCACACATATCTCAGGTTGCCTTTTTCTACTACGCTACTTAAGCAGCAAAAAAATCTAAATTAATCCATATTTTAACAGACCCTTTCAATTCTAAAATACTCCGTCATAAACCTTGGGGAAAATATACGTCAAAAAATATAAGTGGATATACATGTTTCACCATTTTAAAAATTCTACCCTTAAATGGGTATAAAGGGGAGTGTAATTTTGTATGGAAAAAACGTTAGGTATATATATTTGAAGATATAATTCTAAAACTTCGTGAAAATGCTATTAAACATTTTAAGTTAAAAGGGACATGGAAACATTGTGAATGACTCTTGAACAGAACTAAGAGAATACCTACGTGATTCGCCATTTTTAAAAATTAAACTTAGGGAAAACATTAAATAATGAAATATGAGTAAATTCAAAATAATTATTTACTGCTGATTGAAGTATCTTAAAGAGCTTTCACATCACTAGAGCCAACGTCAGTCAGTCAGTCAGCCAGTCGTCAGTCAAGTGTCAATGTCAGTCACCACATTTGTTTACACAATTGATTTTTTCCATTGAATAGTACCATAAGTATATAATCCCAGAAATTAAAAAAAATATTAGGATGGAAAGCTTATAAATATTGTAGAATTTCATTTTTGAATTGGATTAAGCCAAATTAAAAATGTATTCTCTTTTCTACTTCTCTTGTCTATGGTTCAAATTCATAATATCATAATGTCTTTGTTGTGTTTGTTTGTGGTAACATTGTCGCAAAAATGCTATTTTGATTTTGCTTCCCGCCGGCCTCTGACGGTTTGCTTTCGGCACGTGCGATTTCCATTCCGTTTTTGTCAAAAAACAATTCCATATTAACAAATACAGCGTAAACACTGATGCTGACTGTTGGGATAAACTATTTCGGTAAGTGTTTTAATAGTTACCTAGCGTCGCGCGTTCGATTGTAAATTTGCACGTGTTGTATATCGTAGACTGCAAAACAACCATTTGCCATTGCAGTCAATAGCTACGATATGGATTAAAATACACCGATCGCATTGTGTTATGTGCATTTCGGTGATTCCAGGCGTTATTTGCGTTGGCGACGGCGATGTTTGTATTTTTATCGTCAACGTCATTTGTTTTTGTTTACCAGCAGATCCTTAGCCGTGTTGATAAAATGTCGCCTTCACCGATACGGTGCCGCGGGCCGTGGAAAATCCATAAGCGCTCGTCTGAGCCCGATCGTTGGCTCGACGAGATGGGGTTTTTCAGAAAGCATACCGCTCGCGACTCCAGTTGCCTGTTCCGGGCAGTTTCGGAGAATATCTTCAACACGCAGCGGTATTTTCACAAAGTCCGGCTGGATTGCGTTGAGTTTATGGCTTCTCAAAGGCATCTGTTCGAAGGGGTAGACCATTTTGTTCACTTACTTTTATTTTTCTATCGCAATCCTGGTCCTAATTTGAGTGTTTTATGTTGTAGTCGTTGACTTGTCCTTTCGAAAACTATCTTAAAGAGATGTCTAACCCTTCAGAATGGGGTGGGCTCATTGAGATATCTGCCATGAGCCACTTGTATAGGTAAGATCTGATTGTCTCGCCTACCTTCAATTATTTTTATTGTCTACCTACAGGTTTAAAAGCTTTTATTGACGTTAATTCCAGACGTGATTTCGTAATTTTTGAAGCCAACAAAGGCCCCCAGACTAAGATTTGCAATGGTTACGGAGACACCATTTTTTGTTCTATTCACCCGATACCAAACACTTTGATGTGGTGTACACCAAAGAATTTATTAACACATCATCATATTGCCAATGTAAGTTACTCTATTTTTTATTTATTCTTTAGATCCACTTATACCAATTTACCTAATTCTCCCAAGTCTTTCTTATTTTTCTGTTTACTTAATACTATTTGACTAGCTCATTCTTTTATGTTCCATGTATTTCATTTTACAATGCTACGGTGTGTTGATTATTCACATTATAGCTCTTGTCTACGAGATTCTCTATGATGGAGTGTACCAATTAAAAGACTTGTCTTATGCTGTTGACAAGATGCTCCATGATAAGGTCCCTACCAACCACATTGAATACTTTATGTCTGAGAATGTGGAACGGCGCAAAAAACAGAAAGAGAGAGCTAAGATTTTCATAGAAGCGGCCAATGAAGATGATAAGGACAGGAACAACAATGCTGTTGCTCTGAAATGCAAGCACCACACAGATGATCTAGAACGGCCTAGTCTGTTGAAAGAATCTTTAAGCATCTTTGTGTTCAACCGAAGCTTGATCCAGCTTGAAAATGTCTGTATGAACTGTCTCAACGTCAACAGCGCTAAAGACTTGCTTGATAATGGTATTACTCCATTCCCATACAAGGTAGCTAAGGCATTGGACCCAGACATATACAGAAACATAGAATTTGACGTGTGGAGCGAACTACGAAGAGGTATTACACCTTCCTGTGTGTATAACAATCATGTTGTGCGCGTAAACATGTTGGTGTGGTTTTACAGAGTTGCGTTACGGTGCAAGATATTCTGACGGAACAACATTGCAAGTTGGAGTCAAGTGTTACTGCAGGATGAAGGCAGATCAGCGTGTGCCGTACCACTGTCATATTCAAGAGATGCGCCCAGACGGTGGCCCGTGCCTGGTGTATATTGAGGAGCTTGGGGAAAAGAGAGTGGTGAACTTTGAACAATTGGAGCCCCTGCCCCTGTCTGAGGCGAGACCCTGGGCGCCGCCTTACCGTTACTCTCGTGCTAGCGCTCATATGCCAACACTAAGCCAAATGTTGCAACAGATAGGTTCCGTATCTTTACCTTAGACAAAGTCTATATAATGTGAACTTGTTAATAAGTTGATAAAGAAGCAATATCTCATTAGCATTTGAGAATCAATTAATATTAAATGTGGAAAACCTGATGGATGGAGGGAGAAACAAATTTTCAGTCATAAATTGTTATTAAGATAAGATAATTTATTGAATAATTTGCATTACAAGGTAACAAAATACAATATTTTACAAAAATCTATGTAACATGTTTAAAACATTATTTTTGGGTGACCCATAAATATTCTTATGGTAACTCATCACCATCTGTGCCTATATACATCCCACAGGCACAGGCCTCCTCATAAAGTAAGAGGATGAGGGATTAAAGTAACTACCTAACTAAATACATTACATAAATTTTACGTATTTTTCTTCAAGAATGGGTTTTTAATTATTCCTTTCTACTACTACTTAAAATTAATTTTACCCATTTTGAATTACACATTTGCTACAGATTGCTTCTCTATCCTTCAAACTTATTATGTCCACCTCAAACTTTTATCTAAATCAATCTTCAACTATCCTTTTGATTCTCACCTCATTTCACAACATTCAGGCAACATCACCCGCAAGCAGGGTCTGAGCAAAGCTCGGAAGAAGGAGGAACCAAAGAGTCCAGAAAAAGCTAAGTCTCCTAAACTGCAGTGGAAGGAAGAGAAGACCCCTGAGACGGAAATAACTCAATTTGAAAGCGACATTAACTTCACAACATATCAACACTTGGATTTTATTAACTTCGAACCATTACCTGTTAGTCCGAACTCAGTTTTATTGTAGATCTTTTAGGTATCCATTTAATTTATAAGCAAATCACACACCCATGTTTTTTAAGTCAATTTGTTTGTGTTCTAATTAAAATTATGTTTGAAATCTTGTATTTTTTGTTTTTGTCCTTTCTCGTTCAAAGGGTGTCTTGAGTGGAACGTGAAGTGCTTATAAATTGGTAAAAGTCGTGAATTGCCATATCGTAGCTATTTAGTCAATGTAGTTAGTTAATAATGGTAGTTTGAGTTTAGTAGCTTAGTGCTTTTGTAGTTTAGATGGTTATTTAGAACTTGGATTATTATTAATAATGTGATGTAAAATGTTTAGAAATTTACTGGTTTTTTCTTTGACTATTTAAAGAAACAGTGATCACACTTGAACTTGAACAACTTGAGTGGGCACTTTTAGTTTAAGGGCTTATTACACTTGACTAAATTTAGGATTCTAAATCATTTTACCTTCCCTCCTCATTGTAGTTGTAGTTGTAGTTGTAAATGTTTCTGTACCATCAGCCAAATATGTGGTCTACTACCCTAGAGTTGATAATCGTTTGCATGTCATAAAACAATAATGCCAAAAGACGTGTCTGTAAACTTGAAAGTCCGACTTTAGCGACATATTAATCTGATAGGAACTTGTTTAAAAATTGGTGCTGCATGTGTGCTTGACACGATGTCCTTAGTCGCTGTCGGTGCCTTCTGTCACGCGCACTAAGTTATCCATCATGTAGGCACCAGTTTTACTAATACTATTACCCACTTTATAATGTATAATATGTTGGTACCGTGAGACTTACTCATATTAAATGAAATTAATCTGTATAAATCGATGTTTCGGGTTAATTCGTAGCTCCTCTTCTCGGAGAACAAGGGCTATGAATTAGCCCGAAACATGTCGAGCTAAACTCGACTTAAGACGCGAGTTATCCGAATTAATTTCATTTAGTACCTATTTTTGATTCCGATTATAAAAAATACCACCCGATTGTTTTGGACTAGCTTTTGCTTTTGCTTCACCCGCGTGGATTTCGGTTATCGCTCGCTGTTCCCTGTTTCCGGGATAAAAAGTAGGCTATGTCACTCTCTGGCCCATAAAATATCTCCATGCCAAAAATCACGTCGCTCCGTCGCGCCGTCCGACGTGAAAGACGGACAAACATACAAACACACACTTTTGCATTTATAATATTAGTATGGATGGATTCCACCAGGTAGTCGGTGCTTTCTCTTACGAGCTTGCCACATTATCTTTGTAGAATTGGTAATTATTAGTGTTAATAGTTTACTTAAAAGCGTAGTGTAGTGTAGCTAAAGCTGGGTCCACATTTGTATCATTTTGCCGATCACGATCACGCGTATCGTATCGAGCTCGCGTATCCTACCTAAGTATGGACGCTCACTTTGGGCACTACGTATTACTCACTAGCATCGTTGCGTGAAAAAATGCGTCCATACTAACGGTAGCGTAGCACCGTATCGTATCATAACGCCGTATCAATAAGTGTGGACGCTATCCGTATCCCCTTTGATGACCGAGGAAAAACCGCCTCGAGAGCGATCACGGCGTATCGCGTATTAAATCATAACTTCGTATCGTGATACAGTATCAAAACACGTCCATACTTACCGATTTTGATACGCGTATCCGATCGCGATCGATAGCGATCAGCAGGGCTACTACGAAACTCGAAGTTCGTGTCGTGCGGTCCCTCTGACACTTATACTATTTAATACGAGAGCGAGAGGGACGGTACGATACGAACTTCCAGTTTCGAGCTTCGTAGTAGCCCTGCAGATACGGCGCGCCGCATGATCGCGCTGTTTTTGCGTCCACACTTGCGATCTTGATACGCGTCGGTGCAGCGCGACGGAGATATGATACGACAAAATGATACAAAATACAAACGTTTTAGGTCCCGAATCGACCAATCAAATTATTAATTATTTATCAATAAAAAAATTACAGCGTTACGGTGAAAACCAATGCGCTGTAAAGTTCAATTATACCTACAAGAGATAACGATTACAGATGTAGTGCTTTATGGTTTTCAATTGGGAAAAGTCTGATCTCAATCAGAATATACTGATGGCACCCGATGTGTCTTATCAATTATTGTATTAAATGAGTAGACCCCATTATCAAGCGGCCAGTTTGGTGGCTACCTTACATTAGTATGTGCAATATCAATAAAAAAAGGGTGATTGGTTATTGAGTACATTCCTTTTAAGGGTGTATAGTATGACTTATTTGCAGCAAAAAATTACATGTCCGAAAATTTTAAGTTTCAGAGATATTGGCGATTTTAAGATTTTTCACAAAACTGCCGAATCACGTGAAGAAAAAAATTGTAACAAATGAAAATATTTCATTATTCTTTTTTTATTTTCCGATGCCTGAAATGTCAAAAATTGTATTTCATGGTAAATAACTAAAAAAGCTACACGAAATTTGATGTTATTTAACAATAACCGTTCGAAAAAGGCCCAAAAAAGTAGTCACTTCTTTACAAGGAACTAATTTAATAAAAAAAAAATTATGACACCCAACGTACAAACTACTGAAAAAACTTCTGTGATTAATTAGCTTTCTAATGAGACTAAACATTATTTAAAAAACAAATAGTTTATTTAAGTAATGACACATTTCTTAAAACTCGTGACAACATTTAATGGGAGACTTAATGAATACACTAGAAATCAAAGTCAATATTAAAAACTTAAATCCGGGTCTATTACTTAAATAAACTATTTGTTTTTTAAATAATGTTTAGTCTCATTAGAAAGGTCATGCATGAAAGAAGTTTTTTCAGTAGTTTGTACGTTGGGTGTCATACTTTTTATTTATTTAATTATTTCCTTGTAAAGAAGTGACAACTTTTTTGGACCTTTTTAGAGCGGTTTTTGCTGAATAACATGAAATTTCGTGTTTCTTTTTTAGTTATTTACCATGAAATACAATTATTGACATTTCAGTCATCGGAAAATAAAAAAAGAATAATGATATATTGTATTTTCAATTTTTTTACAAATCTTTTCTTCACCTGACGGCAGTTTTGTGAAAAATCTTAAAATCGCAAGTCTCAAAACTAAAAATTTTCGGATGACCGTTTTTGCTGCACATAAGTCCTACACGCCCTTAAAAGCAATGTGTTCAATAACCAATCAACCTGTATAGCTACAATGTCGAGACTTTGATAGTTTGTATTGCACATTGCTATATAACCACCAAACTAACCGCTTGATAACGGGATATATAAATGAGTGACATTTTCATATCCTATGGAACTTTATTATTGAACAGCTGTGAGTTGGGAAGTTGGGAAACAGGCTCTAATAGAGCCTTTAGTTTAGTGATGTAACGAATATTCGCATATTCGCATTCGCATTCGCAAAATTTCTGCGAATGTTTGGCGAATATGAATATCAGAAAAAAATACAATTATTAGATAATAGATAGGTTAATAACTTAATAGATAGGTTAATAATCTCGTAATCACATTAACAGTCTTCACTTAATCATTTGGATAATACCAAATTTATTTACTTTGCGATGCGTTCGTATAAACTGGGTAATTCTCGGAACAAAGTACAAACGGAACGCACTTCGTTCGAACGAGACTGCCGCAGATAATTTGGCGCCAAAACGAAAAACTGAATATTCGCATTCGCATTCACGAATGTCGGTAGCAGATATTCGCATTCGCGAATGTTCAAAAAATGACATTCGTTACATCACTAGGCTCTATACTATGATGTGCAAAACTCGAACTTTGTATCTTGCCATCCCGCTGACTGACGCTTATTATTTAATACTAGAATGAGAGGGACGGCACAATACGAGCTTCGATTTTCGTAGCCCCTGGGCCCTGAGAGCTGCGCCACTGATGAGATGTGTTGATGTGCGCCGTTGTTGCAGGTTGAAGTCGACGCGCTGCCCCTGATGGTAGACTGCCGGCCGGGCGCCGCCGCCGCCGCGGCGCACGACCTCGCGCACGCGCACGCGCCGCACCACGCGCACCCCCCCACACCGCCAACGGAGACCACACCCCGCAGGTAACACGCCCGCCGCCTGCCCTTAGCCGCCTAGGCGCTCTTTTAGATATTAGTAATTACAGACTCAGAAAAACCGGCCAAGAGCGTGTCGGACACGCCCAACATAGGGTTCCGTAGCCATTACGAAAAAATCAAGTAATATTTTTCTAAGGATTTCGTATTGTGTTAGTTGGTACTCATGGGCAGCGGTGTTCGTTTGCCTCCCTCTCATAAAAAAATATTACGCAAACAGATCACTGATCGAAAATTGTCATGGCAACCCCACAATGGTTTTAAAAGACCTATCCAACGGTATCCCACACTATAGGGTTAGTAGAGAAAAAAAACACCCCCACTTTACGTCTATGGGAGGTACCGTAATTTTTATTTTTTTATTTTACTATGTCGACATGACTGATATGTATATTCATGCTAAATTACAGCTTTCTAGTACAAAACTGTCTCTGAGCTAAGCCGCGGACAGACAGACAGACGGACATATGGCGAAACTATAAGGGTTCCTTAAAAACAGTTCCGTAGTCAACCCTATTTGTAAACAATTCACCTGAGATAATTTATTTTGAGCCAACATTTAAATTTCTTAATTCTATAATAATATTTATATCTCTTTTTCTAAATCGCTACACTCCTGACAGATTGATCGTGGTCGTCTGATGAGCATCAGTAGTGTACCTTCATGACGATTTTCTTGCGAAAATAATGTAATATTTCCCCTTGCCTTCCACTCCGCAGAGCTGGAGTCCGGAGCTCGTACTTGACAATATAGAGCACTGCTGCCCAGAGTGAGCATGTGGTCCCTTACCCTTAGTCGCCTTTTGTGTTATACATACATACATACATATAATCACGCCTCTTTCCCGTAGGGGTAGGCAGAGACCACTTCGTTCCACTTGCTACGATCCTTACATACTTGTTTCGCTTCGTCCACTTTCATTATTCCCTTCATACATGTTATCAGCGGCAAAAAATAGAACCCCTTCATTTACGTCGCCTCGCTCCGCTCAGCTGTTTCCACCAGAGATGTGCTGTGCGAGGATAGGTTAATGAAACGTTTCTATTGGTTCAGGTTCATGTACATTCCTCGCAACACATACTTACATGTCTGGTGGAAACTTAGAGCTGGGTCGTGAGGTAGTTTTTCTGGAACGTAACGTAACAGCTACTTGACAAGGAATAGTTTCGAAAAACAGTTACTTTAAAATACAGTTTCTTTACTACGTATCGAAAATACAAACTACCGCGCGCTTCCTAGATGGCGCTGAAGTAATAATTGCACACGGGCGCTACATGGGCTAAAGACGCAGCTGCGAGCCGATCGACTGTTTCGCTCATCTTATCCTTCATCAGCTAATCATATCGTATAGTAATCCAGTGTAAATAATTCGCAGGCGTCAGGAGACATGGGTGCGCACGCGCTGTCGTCGCCGGGCGGCGCGCCCGCCCCCGGCCCCGCCCCCGGCCGCATCGCCACCCCCAACAACACGCCCATCACCACCTACTCCGGTAACTAATACACTCGCTACTGGCTGCGCCGTAAATATCATGTTCCCGAAATACCACATTTTTCGAAATAACGCCCAAGTCAAATTTTTGATTTATGAATATCAAACTTTGTCATTTAACTCGAAAAAAGTGACAATCAGGGTGGCTACTACGAAATTCGAAGTTCATATCGTTCGTTAGGGACGGTACGATACGTACTTCGATTTTCGAATTTTGTAGTAGCCCCTCGTATTGGCGGGTCGCCATTATTTTATTCAGTTGTTTTAGCGCCTTTCTTTTGCCGAGCTGTGAAGTGTGTGGACACAAAATATATTTTTTTTTGCATTTTTTTCCTCGCAATGTGATAAAAATCATTGTGTATCACGAGCCTCAAGGGGATTACAAACTTGAGTCATTAACATCTAACATACTCTCGTTAGTAATCCCCTTCTTACGCCCCTTAATGCACAATGTACTATAAATACAAGAAAGGCTGATAATAGAAGTACCTACAAAATACTTACGGAGACAGTGGTCCTCACACGAATAAACAGGTTTTCGTTTATGTGCACTGAACTCTGTTTTTAGACTCTTCTCTCTTTCTAAGTCTCATAACAATTCTTGAACCTTAAGGGGCTGTTTCACCATCCATTGATTAGCGTTAACCGACGGTTAAATGTGATGCCGTCTCCGTCTATTCGAACAAAACAAATAGAGACGGCATCACACCTAACCGCCAGTTAACACTAATCAATGGATGGTGAAACAGCCTCCTGTCTAACCAGTTCTCTATGACAGTTCACTTGGCAAGTAATTACCAGCTGGTGCGAAACTTAACTTTTAATGCATGATATTAAACCAGACAAGTTATCTTGTTCAAATTATAGGATTTTCGATATGCTTTCCCTTGATAAAAAGCCTGTGTATCTCAAATACCTACTGAAGCTTTCCTTTTGTGAAATAATTATCAGAATCGGATCAGTAGGTAGTTCTGGGTTCAGGGAATATCAAATAAAAAAAAAACTTTCTATTTTTACTTATTCTTTTTTCGTACTTATGTAGGCCGCAAAAAGCATTTTTTTATTTCTAGAAGAATGCGTCGCAAGAAACTTAACCGAAAGTTATTAACATTTAATATTTGTCAACAAAAAAAAAACTACTTTGGCACTAAAACAAATTAAATTTAAATACGTCACCAAAACCGGATACAAACAGATTATAATTAATTACATATAATATTTGTATAATTTCCCTTCTAATTAATAATGCATTATCTAATGATGTGTACTTACCTTAATCACGGTGTAAAATAGTCAGCTAATTAAGTAATTGGTTAGTTTCATTTATAATGTGTTGAGCGGGATATCCACCACCCAGTTTACTTTCGTGCTTCGCCATGAACGCAAACGAGCCAAAGCAAACGATCGAAACAAACGAGCAAAGTGGCGAGGGTGAGTGTCTAATTCATATGTTTTAAATGTTTATTTTCTCGTCTTTGTATACTTTTGACTTGATAGCGTAAAAGTGTACGCTTGGGTGTGTGCCTGTTATTAGGTTAGGTAAAGAAGTAGGTGCGATCCTTGTAGAGTGGGTACCAAGTTAGTTCCTATTTGGGTGAATAAAAAAAAATGGACGTAGTTAAGGGCTTTAGTTATAATAAAACTGGCCAAGAGCGTGTCGGCCACGCCCAAAATAGGGTTTCGTAGCCATTACGAAAAAATTAAGTAATATTTTACTAAGGATTTCGTATTTTATACGGAATATTTCAAGTTTATGTATATTTTATACCTTAGGCTGCTATTTACTCTTCAACTACTAATAATTCTCAAGAAAACTTAGCCACTATAGTTTTCCTTGTAAGTTTGATATACTTACTACCATCCTGAATTTTTAGAAAAATCGTCTTAGCAAACCCCTAACGGTTTTAAAATACCTATCCAACGATACCCCCACTTTACGTCTATGCGAGGTACCCTAAAAAATATTTGTTTTGAATTTTTTATTGTACCATTTTGTCGGCATAGTTTACATATATATCCGTGCAAAATTACAGCTTTCTAGCATTGATAGTCCCTGAGCAAAGCCGCGGACGGACAGACAGACAGACAGACATGGCGAAACTATATAAGGGTTCCGTTTTTGCCATTTTGGCTCCGGAACCCTAAAAACTGAATTGATTCCTTTGTGTTATGAAAGTTACCCATATTGTTTGTATGACTAACTTTCGTAACACAAAGGAATCAATTAAGTTTTCTTAATTAATTTATAATATTAGTACCTATGGATGTTTTGTCATCGTATTTTATCGCAAAAGTTCGTATTTATCTTGCTTTCTCAACTAGGTAACCGAAGTTTACTGCGGCTAATTGAGAAAGAAGATAAATACGAACTTATCCGACAAAATACGACGGCAAAACATTTTTGACTTGATCTTTAAAGGTTTTTTTTTTAATTTTGCATACTTACCTAATAAACGTGTTTTTATTGTGTGCAGGCGTCCCGATGAACGTGAACGCTCCGTACGGGTACGGCGCGTGCGGCGTCAAGTCGCTCGTGTGGTGCGCTTCGCCCCCCCCCGCCGCCGCCGCCGCCGCCGCCGGTTAACCCCCATGTCAACAAAAGCGTGCAGCCCAATGGAGCCGATCTTCCAATGAATGGTGAGTATTGCTGCCAGGCCCCTGTTTTCATCAGACACCTTGGGCTAGTTTATTCGCAGTAGCACCTTCAGCTCTTGCGAAGGAACAAGGGCGAAAAAATAAACGCAGTTCTTCATTCATCTTTGGTGAAGGAAGTAGTGCGAAAAAAAAACGCAATAGTTCCTTCGAAGGAGCTTTTTGGGTGAGCTACGCGGGTTTATTTAAAATTAGAATAATTTTGTGAATATTTTGCAATATCTGTAATTAATTATGGCAAATACGCGTTCCGGGTCAATGAATGTCTGTGTTTTGAGACAGTTTTGTCTTTCGGAAACCTTTGTCCTCCCTTTTTTCCGAACAAAACGGGGACTATGCAACACTGTGGCATGCTCGATATTTTTATGGTACGGTTTTAAGGTGTATTAAATATGATTTTAATCTAAACTTTGTTTTCACGCCCGTAATAACAGACTTTGAAAGCCATACTTAAAAACCTCACGTAACAGTGCGCCATCTAGTGAGATAAATTTCGATAGCCCTCAATGAAACCTATTGAAACAGGAGTTTGAGGTTCTTACACGTGTGATGCTGCGAATAAAATCTGACTATTACTAATGAACTGTCCTACAGACATCCCGACGCTGCGGTATTACTTCAACTTGGGCGTGGAGTGCATGTGGGCCGCCTACGGGCCGCCGCAACGCCATTATTCGCCGCGGGACTTAGCTCAAGTAACTATTATTAATTTATTATTAGCCTATTCTGTCCCACTATTGAGCAAAGGTATTCCCCCGACACCACTCTCTCCACTGCATACAAGGGCCAGTTCTTCTAGAAGCATCCAGTTCATACCGCCATCGCCGTCTCGGTTTGCCTTTTCGAGTTGGTGGACGTCCACTTGGTGGTTATCTCGGCCGGCATGCGGCAAACATGGTCAGCTTGGAAGCACTTCCGCTTAGACGCCGTTCGATTTTTATCAGTGATTCGAGTCATGGAGCGCAGGGCGGTGTTCCGGGTCTGATCCGTGAGTTTTAACCCTAGCATGCTGCGCTCCATGGTTTTTATTCCCAAAAACGTCAATTCTAATTTATTTAGATTAGAATGAACTGAGCCGTAGACAAGAATTTCAGTGGGCATTGATGGGGTAAGGAATGGGTCAAGTTCCTCTTCTGATACTTGTATCTTTTTCGTTTTAATCTATGTATTGGTTACCTTCAATGAGGTCCCGGTGCGATTAAAAAAAAAAGATAACGTAAATCTCTGGTACAGTCAAGTGCGAAAATAAGTAAAGTATCTATTCGATCGAACCACTCAAAAATATGTTACTACGGCCTTATTGCGTCGGAATAAGAGTGCGGTACTTATTTTTGAAACTGAATAAGTTCATATTTTTACACTTGACTGTACGATATAGTATAGCCTTAACTGAATGAATCTGGCAGGGTTGGTGCTGCTCACGTCTCCTGAATCACCCTGTATATTATAATCGTGAATTGTTAAAAAAAAATCGCCATTGTAAATTTTCTTCCATTATCAGGACATGCAGCAAATTTCGCTGCAGGACCGCGGGCCCCCGAACGGCGCCCACGACCACAAGCACAAGCCGGGGGACAAGCCGCCGCCCAACAAGGGCAACGGCCAGCGCCCACTGCTGGGCCCACGGTCAGTACCCAATACCCACCCGCTGCCCACGCTTCTTAGTTACAAGCTTTTGTTACTTGCAATGTTCATATTAGGCTGCCTAAAAGAATTTATTGAATCAGGCGTTACTTTGCGGAGGTCCATATCAATGAACTAAAAGAATTTCCTTGCTCACCCGCGACCCTACGATAGCTAAGTTTATGCAAAATATGCGTGTTCATGCAGTTCCTCCACCTCCACACTGTAAGAACACACACAAATCACACAAACCCATCTATCACCACCACCACACTACACTGACGCGTTTCGAACTCAACCAGAGCTCATCTTCAGAGTGACACAACCGTACACCATGCTACCAGTTGTTAGACTAACGAACCACAACCACCGTTTTAATTTGTCACTAACTCCCCAAGTACCCACATATATTTTATTTTTGCCTAAAAGACAATAGGTACCATGGAGTTAATCATGGCTAAAAATACTATTAAATATAATTCTCGATAATGATAACAAGAAACGGTTTTATTAATACAACAAATACATAATTTAATGATTTAAATTCGGGTTTTGTTCTGCGTACCTTGGTTTTAGAGAAGCTCGATATTTCGGCACAGTTGCATGCGCCATGATCACGAGACGACCGGAGAATTGCGGGTATGCTGGTATAACTGTCAGTCAGAAAAATAAATCGGACGTGACCGATCTACCCTCCTAGCAAGTTGCCCACTACTACTGGAACTCAAACTCGCTTTAAAGTTACGGCAAAATACGCGTATTACGCGTCAGTATCAGTGTCACACAGTATGGTACGCGGAACGAAACCCGAATTTAAATCATTAAATTAGTAATGACCGCGATAGTCTAAAACATTCTACAGCTAATACATAATTGGTTTTAAGAAAAAAAAAGACTGCCAAGTGCCAAGTTTCTTGCAGCGCTTCCTTCTTGGCAATAATAGTCTTTCCGATAGTGCTGGTAGACGTGCCAAAGGGCCTATTGCGGTTTACTTACAGAATAGTTTTTTTGGGAAATTCCTACGAGATATAGAGATCTTTAACGGGTTCCAAGCTGCGACCGCATGCTGAATTATATTCTACTAGCTTTTGCCCGCGGCACCGCCCGCGTGGTATTCGGTTATCGCGCGCTGTTCCCTCGGGAACTGTGCATTTTTCCGGGATAAAAAGTAGCCTATGACACTCTCGGGCCCATAAACTATCTCTATGCCAAAAATCACGTCGATCCGTCGCTCCGTTACGGCGTGAAAGACGGACAAACACACAAACATGCAAACACACTTTCGCATTTATAATATTAGTATGTGGATTTTTTCTAACATGATTCAAATGACAGATGCCAAACTGACGTAGCTGGAGTCCCTCCTACTGTTACGCAAACTATCGATACTTTGCATTAATTTGCATGTACCTAGTGCTAAAAGTGGCAATAGCATTATTTGTTGGTTTAAATTAAACTAAAAGTCTTATTTGAATTATAAAATATAATTTATTCAACACTTCGCAGTTCTACAGTGTCACAATCCGACTCTGACGAACAATCTTGCAAATTAATAATATAGTCTGTCAAAAAAGAGAAGAAATTAAAAAGTGGCAACACTGTAGTGGTCCTCCATTTTTGGTTTGACAGGGTTTGAAAGGGATGACACTACAGTGCTGCCACTTTTTAATTTCTTCTCTTTTTTGACAGACTATAAGTTCGTTTATTTTACCTCTTTTATTTTTACCGATAACCCTCACCTCTGTAGAGTTCAAATATTCGATCAATCAGCAGTTTTCATGCGATTTCATTTTTTCAAGCATTACTATATCTCTTAGTCAAAATACCACAAACGGGACTTATCACGCTATTATTATACAAGTAATATTTACCGTGATAAGTCCCGTTTGTGGTATTTTGACTATGAGTGAGAATCACGAAAGTTTAAAACGTTTTACTATATCTCTGTTGGAAAAAATAAAAAAATAGTTGCCGCCTTAAAAAGTTACATAATAATCATGTGTCATTTTAATCATGTTAGAACAAATAGAGTATAGTGTGTGAAGTAAATGGTTTTGTCCACAGATTCAAGCGCGGTGGCAACCAAGATGGCGGCGGGCCCAACAACCACAACAACAAGCCGCATAACAACAACAATAGCAACAACATGGCGAATAACAAGGGGCAAAATAACAGGTAAATATCAGCCACCAGTGGCATTAATAACACTAAGGCAGTTGTCTCACCGCCGGCGAGGAAACGATTGGCTATCGACTATTTTCTCGCTCAAGAAACGAACAAAAGGTATAAGATCCTGTGTGAGTAAAAGAGACATATATATTAATAGTTGATCGCTGGCGGTTCACACTGCCGGCGAGAACTCGCTCTTACATCTTTTGTCGCAGCGACAAGAGCTATAAAACTAGCTGAGCTATAAAACTAGCTCAGCGATACTCGCTCAGCGCTGTTAGCTTGGCGGCCGCCCGGCTCGAGCGAGTGGAGCGAGTAATCGCCCGTCGTGCTCGAACACTCGCTTTTCACTGCTCGCCCACTCGTTTCTAGTTACTCGCTCTGCTCGCTTCTCGCTCATCGCTCGTGGATAAAAATTGGATGGATAAGTTTAGGTGGTCGATTTGATAAATTGATACTAAGCTATCCCGAAATGAATATTTTTTTGAGACATTATGATTATTATGCTTTCTGCATCTGTAGTTGTTTTGAGATCTTCCTTATGTAGAACAGAGGCGCCATTGTCTATTAGCTCTCAGAATCATAATCGTTTTCACCGCTTCTTTCTGTCACACGGCATAAGAAGAGGGTAGAAAGAGATGGTAAATGCAATCGCGTACGTCAGCGCGTTAGAAAGACAATACGGGCTCTGTTCTGAAGTGGCCTACAGAAGCCTACTATGTAAATATTAATAATAAATATTTTTATTTCGTACAACTACGAGGTCCATAGTTAACTTACTTACAAAACCTAATAACTAAGGTTAGTTTAGTTTTTACTATAGGTGATCGCTATTGTGTCAAGGGGCAATACTTCAAGATGGGCAATCGCTGGTATGCAGCTACAGCTAGCTAGTAACATAAAAAAAATGTTATCATAACTTGACCACATAAGCAAAACTTTGATCACAAAACATCTGAACACGACTCTATAATATTTTATCTTTATCTGTAAACGAGCCGTTTAGTTATGAGACTTGTTTCACAGACGCAATTCGCACCCGGAGCCGCGCGGCGCGCCGGCGGGCTACGAGGAGGAGCCGGCGCTGCTGCCGCTGCCCTACATGCCGTACCCGCCGCCGCTCTATCCGCTGCCTTACTACCCCGTCGACGAGCCCGGTAAGATACCGATTTGTATCTTGACACCACAGAGCTTGACACTAACCCCCTGTTTCACCATCTATTGATTAAATTTATTTGACGGATAAATGTGATGCCGTCTCTGTTTATTTTGTTCGAACAGACGGAGACGGCATTACACTTATCCGTCAAATAAAATTAATTAAATGGATGGTGAAACAGCCCTTAGGTCGTCGTCAATCGGAAGACGCGTAGACGTCAACTGTTGAAAAAAATCTTAGACCTTAGAAAATGAGAATGAAATGAAAAAATGTTTATTATAACACCAGCAGATTACAATGAATAATTACAGGGGATCCTAAACTAGACTGAGACTGTATCTTGGGACCTGGTTCCACATTGTTTTTATCACTGCTGTATTAAACAACACAATACATGGGGATTAAATCGATAGCTTTTAAGCTGCTCTATCAGCTCTCAACGGTTTGTCGTTGGTTTCTGGGACACCCAGCAGTATATCTGGATTTTTAACGCAACGTGTATTCCAGGCATGCTGGGCATGATGAGTGGAATGGGGTACGTGAGCTACGAGGAGGGCGCGGAGTTCGCGCCGCCGCTGCAGCCGTACTACCCTCAGCCCTACCCGCCCTGCCAGCCCTGCCCGCCCTGCCCGCCCTGCCCGCCGCCGCTGATGCACCCCCACCACCCGCCGCCACACGTGCACCCCCACCATCTGGAACACAAGTAAACTGCAGCTGCACGTGCACTGTCCTTTGTGCGGGCCCAACTACCGGTCATGCACATGTACCGACGAAGACCAATGTAAAACCTTTTGGACGTAACAATGAAGACTATTAAAACTAAAACCACCACAGCAGCGTCGACATTGGAATATTAAGCTGGGGCTAGGAATCTAATCCTGTTGCTTGTCATTTCGTAGTGCGTAGTACCTGCAATACTGCCTCAGCGGAACATGCAAAAATATCTGACATGTGGCCCTACAGATAGAGTCCTGTCAGATATATATGCACGCTTTGTTATGGCTGATATTGGTGCTGGTGAGTACGACACGGACTATTGACGAGGTTAGAACGCTTGTCACGATAAAGACTGCTAGAATGTTCTTTTTGATTTCTATTGAAACAATTCTAGTTTGGTAGCCTGGGACGTGTGCTAACCAAATCACTTTCTCGTGTGGTCGCGAATCAGCAAGGCACAAGCTTGTTCGTTATCCAATACACAATACAGAATGATTTAATATCATCATCAAAATTAAAGAGCTGCATCTTGTTAAAGTAATTACTACTTATCCCTTTCTTCTGCTACTCTTTCAACTTCTTGATATGACCCGCCCTGAAAGTTAACGTTCGATTTGATATACTTACGCGACATTATTTATGTTCTAGACTCATTTTTCATTAACAATACCTGTTCTCATCTCTCCTACAGCTGATTGCTAATTCACTGAATTTCCACATGAACAAGCCAACGTTAAGGTTTAATACCTGTGTCGACATCGAAATTATGACGGCCTAACATTAATGATATAACTTAGTGGTGAACAAACAAACAAGCGTATACATACAGGAATTTATCTTCCAATAGTCTTCATTCTTACGCCCATGCAATTAGAATTACTTTCGGATAAATACACTTGTTCACCATCTTCAGTTAGCTCCAGTTTTTTAATCATAGTTTTAAGTTCGTTATTGTCTGATGAATGATAATTGTCTAATGTAATCGCTACAATGTACGTGAGGCGGCATCGATTCAGCATCGATTTATTTGCACGATGTAAGTAAAGCAGGCAAAAAAGCAAGTCTGGAAATTGAATAAAAAAATAACAACAAAAATAAAATAAACAAGAAAAAAGGAAGATTCAAAACGCTCCTGTTGTCCACTAAGATTGACTGGCAGTTATTCCTTAAAGAGACAAGTTTGCCTTTGTACATGTATCACAAGGTTTGTCATTAGTATTTACTTGTCAGATTATAACGAACTTAAAAATGGTGTAACAAGTTCTGAGGAACTGTCTCCAGCGAACTAGGATATAATTGTATTAATTCCATGTATACAAATAACATTCACTATTTGATGTTTTATAATAAGATTCAAATTGGCCATAACCTAGCAAGTATTCAGTGTTGTATTACACTCACAAATTGTTATTATATGTCAACAGTATTGGTCTAAAGTATGGTGTAAATTATTGTTATATCCTTCCCCGTAAGACATCCTAGTTGATAATATCCGGAAATGTTTCCCGTAGTAACAAAGGACAGTCCCAAGGTTAGGCAGCCGCGTCCCAGCTTTGTGTATAATATGAAACTGGCTTGACAACGAATGCTCATCGAAACGGTATACGATATTATCTTTATATAAAACACAGACGCCAAGCTGAACCGAATGAGCGATCAATCCATTATGTGGTTTCGATTTATATCGATTTATCAGAACGGTCATATCGAACAGTCGAACTACTGGTTAACAAGGTAATACTATTGGTTCAGTGACGCGTCAGTTGCAGGTTTGAGAGCCGAAAGTTATGGGCCACTGGTATCAAAGTAGATGTGTACTGTCAATAATCTGAGGAATATCAAACATTTACAACAGTACAAGTATTTAGTCTTAGTTTTAATGTCAATGCCGCCTAGCTAAATAAAATATGTATTGAGACTTGGCGCTAGTTATGTGTGGTCCGTTTGTCAACTCTGACATTTGTGTCTGTTTGTGATTGGCTAATTAAGCGAATGAGCCAATCGCAAGCAAGACTATCGTCAAATTTACCTCACGATATTAACTCCGTATGCGATATTTTGCCTAAGCGACCCTCATTAAAAAAAGTGTTAATTTCTAGTTCATTTTGAAAACTTTCTGGTGGCATTTGCTTTTTGGCTATTAATTAAAAAAATACCAAATCATCTACATAAACTGTTAAGTTTTCGTTGCATTTAATGAGTGATGTGGTCCTTTGAGCTCAAAACTTTCGGTTCAAAACGCTTTAACGGTGCCATGCGTTTTGCGCCGCTCATGATAATGAATGATGTCAATTATTATAACTATTTGGAATCTCAAAATAACACCGCTTTAAAATTTTCACGGACGGCGCAAAATATACGGCATCTTTTTGATATTCTCTCACGACTAATACAGAGTCTTGAACGAAGTTAAGGATGTGGTTCCGTCGAGATGGAGCGATGCAAAGGCTTGATCGATCGATCAATAACATCACACTATACGAGAAGCGTTGACGGATTTAAAACTAATATTGGTCGATTTTTCACATCTTACGTTGCTCCGTTTTAACGGAAGCGGAGACCTTATACCTTGTCTGACTAAAAATTAGTGTACTTATGTACTTAATGTGAAGGGTTGTTGTAGTCTTTTTGAACGCACTTGACAATGTTTGATGAAATCCGACTTGACGGTACATGACTCTGAAGCGGTTGTGGAGCTCAAAGCGAAAGTTAAAGCTTTTATTGACGACTAGTCGAGCGCGAGGCGGCTTCGATGATGGCTTCAACTTCCGCGGGAACATGCCGACTTCAGACTCGTCTAAATTAGTTTCGAATTTATTATGATTAAGTGTTCAATGGTGCTGCGTAAAATTGTCAAGGTCGACAGGGTTTTTGAACTATTTTTGTATGGATCGGCATTTAGGACGCGTAGGTTTAGGCGCTGTACATCATTCCTTAATGTAAGGTGGAACTGTAAAGCATAAGCCAATTTATTTGTAGGTTGTACTTTGCAAATTTAAGTTTCTATTAGTGTAGTTTAGTGTTAACGTGGCGTCGACACCTACTCCGGACTTTAACGTGAGATATTGGACTTGCATACTTCGTTCCGCTTGCTCATTTCTAACTAAAGTGCGAAAAAGACAACATGGGTAGTCAAATATTGTTCAATCATAATTTTCGCTGGCGAAATAAAAATCAGCCGAATAAGAGAAAATAGCTGGACTCTGTCCCTATCTTAGATGTTATAGCATTGTAAACTTTTCTTTGTGAATGAATTTTAGTAACCATTCACGGCTAAGAAATTGAAAAAGTCACGGAGTATGTTGTCGTTCACAAACGCCCTTGTAAATTCGTTTCGGCAATTTAAGTTAGTAATAAGTCTGATAACACAACGACTAGGCGCCAACATAACCGAAATTCCAGTAGAATAGTTTTTTAATCCCACAATCCGAATCTCCGTACGTATTTAGAAAGTTTCCTAGTTTGATCTCATGCCTGTTTAAAACCATGGTGCTTGGGTAGTCATTTATATTTTTGTAGAATTTTAATAATTAGCAACTTCAGCGATACGTTTTTCGCGAGTGCTATCGCCTAAGCTAGTCCATGCATTTAGCTTGCGGGAAACGCGTGTCGCTCGCCATTTCCAATTACTGGGTAAAAAAAAGTATTTTTGGAACGTTTATTATACGATTTGGCTGTGATTGGGTAACTGGAAAGTCTTTATGTGAGGAAATGGTTCGTGGAGCGGCAGCGTTTGAACACAATTTTGTGGATAAAAATTATACCAATTCCTTAGGTGGTCACGTGCTAGGGGTTACGGCAGCTTTCGTCTCTTTTCAAACTGTCGTTTCAGTTAGAGAGGGAAGCTCCGAGCCCTGCAGTAATCTCTAGCATGCCAACACCTCTCCAACTCACCATTTGACTTGTAATTGTTATGTAACATTTAATAATCCGCCCACGATTTTTGATCCATATTTTATGAATCCATCATATTTACGTCTACGACTTTATATATACCTGATACATTATATATATTAAACGTAACGAATACGTAACTAAATCTTAATTGTTTGTACAGAGCGTTGTTAAAAAAAGAAAACGAAAAAAAAAATGTGTAGGTCTCTATATAAGTATATATAAATATGATACGTATGTGTGATGTTCCATGTAAAGTCGTTTTTGGTGTCTCAGTATTAGTTTTAAATCACTAGGAGTTAGAATTTATGTTAGTCGTTAATTAATGTTTACGTAATCATAGACTACTTAGTGTTATTTTTTTATTTAAGAATAACCTCGGTTACTCGGCAGCGCAGGAGGCGCCATATTTTTTCTTTCCGCCATAGTTAGTGTTCGTGCCCGTTGTATGAACAAAAGGCAGCCAGACCAATACTCGAAGTAACTGCCAAAGATGGAAATTGATGTCATATCAGTTGGATTACCGTAAATGATTAGTCTATTAGCTCTCAATAAATAGTGTTGTGAATATACGTAACGTACCACTAAATGTATTCGTGTATTAAGCTCAAAGTTCGCGTCCGTATTGGGATGTTGACTGTATTTTTTTCAAAATTACATCATATTAAAGTCTACTGATTTGTATATTGTGTTTTATTACCTAAACTTAGTGACCTATTCCTTAAAGTAAAGTCGTCAATGTAAGCAGACCCCCAGCAAGGTGATACATAACATAAATTAACAACTTTTACACTTTTTACTGCGTATAATTAATTAGTTATTGATTAAATATCTTTTAAACAGTAAGAGTTAAGCCACCTCTCACGTCATGAGAAATTAACTTTATTTGACCTGTTGAATGCTCTTACTTTACTCGATTTAAAAAACCTGAGTTTGTCTTATATTCACTTCATTCCATTAAACTAAAGAATAATGAATGAAGAAATAGTGAATGGGATATTAAACGCATTATTGATCATTTATTGATAAATGATAGTCTCGCTTGGTTCCATACGTGATAAATGCTAATAAATTAACAGCATTCCCTAAAAATAAACGTCTTTTCAGAGATGCCTAGAGTTATTCAGTAGCGTTATCTGTTGATATGTTTAATTGTGGAAGTAATTGATCTAATCAACGCTACTTCGTCTCTGCCGGTTCTACTGGAAGGTCGGTGAATTTATTTATATTTAAAGCCAGCAGTGAAAAGGGCTAAATGTTATTGCAAATGAAATGAACTGAAATATTTTATTTGTTAATGTGAAATTTAATAAATCTTTATTGGGATAAAAACAGATATTTACGTACGTCGTGGGTGTAAAGGTAAAGAAAAAATGTGTAAGTTATCGTCTAATTTATGGGTAAGTATTAATTGTTATTTTTGTCCCCACTTAAAATATCAGTACTAAAAGTATCAAGATTAAGATACGGCGAGAGGGTGTATAGACACGTCGATTTAGTGTTTCAATTGCGAGGAGAAGAAATAACAACAGTGGAAATATTGTTCACTTACTAGGTACTGCAGACTGCAGCATTACAACGCTGCAAGAGTATTTCGATTGTTGTTGCTGCAGTACCTTTTGTTTTTCATGCATTCCACCTAATATAATTATCAATATTTAGTTTTATTGATTTATTTGATTAATTTTTAGCTTTATACATTTACTTTATGCACGAGAGCATAAAAAGTCATTTTATGTCGCCTAGATCCAGCATAAACACTACGAGCATGAGAAGTGAAAAGAGTTTTAATTAATATATCTGAAGGTACATGGTACGTAATAACCAAGTAATAAAAATATCAAGTATGGTCGAAGCCGCACTACGGCTAAACCGCCGAGGTTATTAACCGCGTGACTTTGTGAATCAAGTACCTAAACTAAACTAATGCAAGCAGGCCCACTGGCGGTTTTAAGTTTACTTGATTCATAAAGTCACGCGGTTAAAAACCGTTGCATCAAAACTCTGCGTTGGCCCAATTTCAATTCAATTTTCAATTTAGCGCCCAACGTACAGCGCTGAAAACGCAACACGGCTCGATAAAAAACCGTCGCGTTTTAAAAGCGCTGACGTGTGAACATATAACTATTTGAACGCATTTTCAACGGACGTTAAAAAACCTCAAGTGCGAATGAGGCCTTATTCCAATCTACCCGCAAAATTGTAATAACGTTAGAACAAAGATTTTTCCGGAACCATTTTAGTACGTCAGTGCCCCCGATCTAGGCGGTTTTTAAGTGAATCCGAGTATCTATAAATACACCGTTCAAAATGCCGAAAAAAGTAAGTAATCTGTACAAAATATTTAATTTTATCTCTTGAAACTACACTACTATGTTACATATTATATTGTAGGTTTTATTTGCTCCTATTGCTAATCATATGATTTTTTCTATGCTACATTTGCAAAACAAAAAAAGAGATAAGGTACAAAATCGTTAGAGTATTTTTTTTTGGTAAAATTCAAAACGCGGACTTCAAAATGTTATACTACCTACCCATCAAACAAAGTAACTGGATTTTTCAAATAATATGGCAGCAATTTAGTATGTACAATTTTTAATCCCTTTTTCATTTATTTCCTGTTTTTTGTTTCGTACACTGATTTTTTACATTATTGTCTGATTTTAGTTTTAGGCTTTTAATTAACTTGTGTTACTTAGTTAAAACTAAAACCTAAAATTGCTAAAAGTGGCTCCGAAGCCTAACGTTTCGTGTGCTCTGCCTACCCCGTTTGGGAAAACCGGCGTGAGGTTTTTGTGTGTGTGTCAGTTAATTAGTTAGTACGTGAAACTGACACGAGTTTCACGAAAAATCGATTCGGTATTTCCATGTCGGTATTATCCGGGCCGGTAAATAGTATCACCCAACTTATCCCCTAAAGCCGCCACTGTATTCCCTGTTCAGATGTTAGAAGTGAAGGTGGAGAAGATAACTGAATCCCTGAAGGTGGGCGAGGCGCCGCACTGGGACGAGTGCGGCCAAGTGCTGTACTTCGTGAGTGTCCCCGAGCAGGCCATCCACAAGTTCAACGTGGAGACAGGGGAGCATGCCAAAGCTTATCTCGGTGAGTTAACCCATTTTCGGGACCATTTTTACTACGGGCCCATCTGAATGGTCCAGTGCCCTTAGTGTAAGTTTTCGGTTATAAAATACGTCTCGATTGCGTTCGCGTTAAAATCTCAATTTATGGAAACACGAACATCGCAAACGTTCCGCTAGAGGCGCCGTTCGTGTTTTCATATAAATTGAGATTCTAACGCGAACGAGATCGAGACGTATTTTGTAATCGAAAACTTACACTAAGGGCACTGATCTAAAGCTAGGTTTAGGTACATACGGCCTCATAATAGGTAAACAGTTTTCAAGACAAGCCAGCGCTGGCTGGAATACTGGCTTATTTTACAAGCCAGTGTGTTTGTGAGCCAATCGCAAGCAAGATATTGTATGTAACGTCAATCAAACGGACCCCTCGATAGTAACGCCACCTAGTCATATTTTGCTTGTCAAGTGCCTATTTCTGTTCGAGCCTTGGCGGGTGAGGATGGAGTCAAACAGCTTGTCAGCTTGTGTGCAAACTGACCTTATTTCAGTTCAGAAAATGAAGCGAAAAGAAGGGCTGCGCCGCGGTGTGCATGCGCTTATATAAAGTCAAGCAGCGCCCTCTATAATACTTAGAACAAAAACTATTTACAATCACGCCCTCTGTGGGTCGTGTCTTAAAGTTTATCGCTTTCTAACTTAAATAAAAGGATCTAGCGAGTTATGAAAGCGTCATTTAGATGCCGCTTGAATAATTGCATATTATTATCTTTTTTATCTACCTAACTTGCATTTTTCCCTCCTTCCCGGTTACCCAACGAAAATGTGACATGCCATCTATTTAATATTCCAGACGGCCGTCCGGGCTTCGTGGTGCCAGTGGAAGGGCATCAGGACCAATACGTGGTGGGCCTGGAGCGGGAGTTCGTGGTGGTGCAGTGGGACGGAGAGGACGGCAGCAGCGCCAAGGTGGTGCGCGTGCTGGGGGAGATCGACCCCGCCGTGCTCGACAACAGGATCAACGATGGAAAGGTGGACCCGGCTGGGAGACTGTTTGCAGGTAAACGGGGCCTCCACGAAGTCCTGGTACGGCCAAGGACTATAATTCATGAGCCATCGTGGAACCATTGCACAGTAAACGTCATAGTGACATCGGATTTAGTAACAATGAAAATTATAATGACTTTTCCTTTGGAAAATTCCCATGGTGGCTCATGAATTAAGGTTCTTGGCTGTACGGAGAGTAGCGGCAACTTGAACCTGAAACTACCGTGAGATCCACTCATCCCACTTACATATTATTATAAAATTTGAGTGTTTGTAAGGCGGTTTATTGTGACCTCTTCCCGTCTAAACAGCTGAACCGATTTAGATAAAATTCAGTATAGATATAGTTTGACTCAAACTATCTGTATTTATCTGGGTAGTTTTTATCTCGGAAAATTGTAATAAGTAGGTAGTTCCTCCGGGATAGCGATAAACGAATTCTACACGGACGGAGTCGCGGGCAACAACTAGCTAGGCTGCTATCGTATCGTTTTCCATAATTTTCATTTGCAATAAAGTATAATTTATTTCTGAAATACTATTTTCTTCAGAGTTGATATTAAACTAACCTAACCTACTGCATTCTATAAGATGACATTTGAAATCCTGACAGCACGGTTCTATACTTATATAATTTATGGCAAACGTTGGTATAGCAAGTTAAATTCGGGCAAATTAAATTCGGGTAAGTAAAGGTATACGAGCTGCTACATCTAGTGAAATAAACCGGATAACTCTAGTCTTTAGGTAGTTAATCGAGTTTAGGTCGACATGTTTTCGGCTAATTCGTAGCCTCTCTTGGAGCACACGTCACGGCTGAACACGCAATGCGCATGGTAACCACTCTCGCGCATTGATGATAACCTAATATTGGCACACAACTACCCACATTTTCATCGAGATTTTTATTATTATCGCCAAATGTAGGAACATCACATCATGTATCGTTGAAACTGTCTGGCTAAAATCGTTTGAGGACGTGAATTATACCCAGTTTATTTCACTAGATTAGCGTCAAATTAAAAAAATAGGCTTGGCTGGGCTGGCATCTTATCTAGCGCGATCTAGCCAATATGGAAAATCGCGCAATCGAAGTTTCTCAACTCGGACGCATGTATACAACCTCCGACGCTCTTCTTTTGGACTTCTATCCTAGCTTCTGCTCCACATTGGTGACACTGACACCGAGGTAATGTGGGGAGACGCTATAAAAGGTTAAGTACATAAAGGTTGGCAAGGCTTTTTCCTTTTCAGTTGTTACATGTTTTACAGTTTTTTTATCTTTTCCAGGTACGATGGGCCCTGAAGACGAGACCGGTTTCCAGCTGGAGAAAGGCGCCTTCTACCGCCTGGACGAGACCGGGATCATCAAAATTTGTGATAAAATCACCGTCTCCAATGGGTTGGCCTGGGACGCCACCGGACAGATCATGTACTACATCGACTCCTGGGAGAAGAAAATACGGCGCTACGACTACGACATCGATACTGGGAACCTTTGTAAGTTTATGAGCCAATCAACTTTTTTACCGACACTAATCTGTCCGCAACATTTTTCAAACAATTGCAGATTTTTGTAAGTACCTAAACATGTTTTTTCTGTAATTTAATAGATGGTGTACATGAATACATGCCACCCTACGTAAGTTCAACCTATTAAACCGTGAAATATCTTGTTGGAAGTACGATTTTTTGGTAACGCCAGAGACAATTTTGGTAACGCAGGAGACGCCCAAAGTGTCGGTAAAATAGTTGATTGGCCCTTATATATTAATCTTGATAAGTAGATTCGTTAATGTTCCTCTACTGCTAAGGATAAGGGCCTACACTAGCTGACACGGTTTGCACGGAGCGAGTGGACAGCTATTGAAAAATAGTATGAGCACGCGTCTCGGGCGACGGATTTTGCCTTTACACGCGAAGTGCACCCGCGCCAACTAGCGTAGGCTTAGGCCCTGAAGAGAAGAGAGAAATATAGTTGTACCAGAGGCCGTATCAAACCCACAATCAAATTACAGTTTTTGTATGCGAAATCTGTCATTTGATTGCGATGGCGAGCATCAGAGACGTTAGGCAATAAGGCCTCAAGGTAGGTTACAAATATTTAAATGTCAGGATTATTTTCAGAAGGGTGCATTGCATCTCGCATAGATCTAGATATAGGGAGGTGCATTTACTGGTTTCATTCATTTATGGGGTTTCATTTCTTTTACGCCAGGGGGGGTGCAGTGTCCTTGCACCCCCCGTCCCGGCGCCCATGATAGTGTCGTAGAGTTGTTGCTTGATGATGTGAAATACCCACTTTAATTAGGTAGGTTACTAACTAGTAAATATAGTATAGCAGCTTTCTATAGCGAATTAATTTTGTTGTTTCAGCAAACTTGTCGTACCTCTTCGACTTTAGAAAGCAGAAGATTCACGGTTTCCCCGACGGGATGACAGTTGACACCGAAGGCAACTTGTGGGTAGCCGTGTTCGGCGGAAGCTGCATCGTACAGATCTCTTCGGAAGGGGAGCTTCTCCGTAAGATAGATATACCTACCGAGCAGGTGACGGCCTGCACTTTTGGGGGGAAGAACATGGACATCTTGTTCGTGACCACGGCCTGTCTTGACGGGCGCGGAGACGAGCAGCAGGAGCCGCCGTGTGGATGCACTTACAAGATCACCGGATTGGGGGTGAGGGGCCACTCCAACGGCCGCTTCAAGCTGGTGTAAGTTGACAAATAGAACAGACGGCTGATGGCTCTGAGATCAAGTTCTAATAGGTACAAACCGAGCTGTCCGAGGTTGAGTAGAATTAAAGTAGTGCGCCATTTTTTTGCAACTGTCAGATTACCTGGAGCTCTAAACAAACTGGAGATGTCATGCGCACGTACATCTTTATAAATCTTTCTGTCACTTTTGACAGAAGGCGAGGCAGTCTAAACTACGAAAGACCTAACTGGAGTATTTCTCGACCGCTATGCACACACTTTACGCGCAGTTTTCATGTTATAACTGCAATTGTATGGTATGACTGATGGTTTTGTATATCATCTACTTTTTACAAGTGTGTAACCCTTTCGGTGAACTCTCCGGTTGTTTAAAGCTCTTAAGAATTTACTTTCTACAAAATATCAGCCATTTAGTTTCAACAATTTTAGTTTGTTTTTGTTCGCTTTCTACTCCTATTTGTCGGTTAGTACCTTGAGGATTCTGATGGTCATTTGCTTTTAGTTTGTCTGTTCGTTCAACATTATTGACTATTGTCAATATAATATGACTTTTTTATGACTTTCAGTAAGTAATTTTGTATTGTGTCAATTTTTTTGTGAAATAAATGTGTACCATTGGTATTATTGAATTATAAAATGTGTTTTTGTATCCTTTTTTAGTAATAAACTGATTCAATGTAAATACTTGCATTTTTAGTGATATATACATACCTACCACATACCTAAACTCCAATTCAATAGAATCTGACAATCCTGTAGACATTTCCAGCCTACTAATATAAACTAAGCCTAAGGCTTTGTGATGCGACTATTATTCTTTTTGATTCCTTTTAGATGATAATTGCAACAACAGGGACATATTAATCAACTGTGCCCACGATAGGGTGTCTTAAATATGTAGAAAATTTACAGATTCTATTGAATTGTACTTTACACGTACCTAGCTCTCGTCATGCTTAATATATAACGCGCGCACGGTCCGCAACCATCATGTCTTTTTGTCACAAATATTATATATAAAACACTGGAAGGCTCTAGAAAGAGATGGCGCATGCGACTTTAAACAATGCGATTATGTTTTCATATCGGGATATGCCTAGAAAAATTAAAGTAGAGGATTTTATATACATAATTTTATTTTTATTTACATTGTTTTTGAATATAATAAATTTCGTCTTAAATCCTGTCACGCAGATGAGTATTTAGCATTGACGGATATTAAATTCATTTTATTATAAACATTATGATATAGTAACAAATAATAATTACTTACACCGCGAGCGGAGCGGGCGGGCCGAGTGAGTAAGTAGGTACGTGAGAACGTAGTACACTACGTTAAAGGGCTTATTACACTTGACTAAATTCAGGATCCTAAATAATTTAGAATCCTAATTTAGGAAAGTGTAATCGCGTTTACTTAGTCAAGTAAGGATCCTAAAAAGTGCTTGACTAAACGCGATTACACTTTCCTAAATTAGGATTCTAATTCATTTAGGATCCTAAATTTAGTCAAGTGTAATAAGCCCTTAAACTAAGTCATTATTAGCGAGTCCGCCGAGTTTGTTATATTATAATAAGTATATAATACAATATCAATCGTAGTTACAACGATCGGCTGCATGAAAGTACTTACATTGAACATCTACATATATGAAGTTCATCCTGTAAGTTAAACTAAATCATGAGTCCGCTCTGTGCCCTTAGTGTAAGTTTTCGGTTACAAAATACGTATCGATCGCGTTCGCGTTAAAATCTCAATTTGTATGGAAACGAACATCGCAAGCGAGCGCTGTTCGTGTTTCCATATAAATTGAGATTTTAACGCGAACGCGATCGAGACGTATTTTGTAACCGAAAACTTACACTAGGGGTACAGCGCCTCTAGCGGAACGTTTGCGATGTTCGTGTTTCCATACAAATTGAGATTTTACGCGAACGCGATCGAGACGTATTTTGTAACCGAAAACTTACACTAGGGGTACTGTTCGCGGTGGAAACTATTCTTTAAACTCTAATATTTAAAATTGACGTTGGGATGTCCAGTGGCCCCGAGTCCTGTGACCATGAAGGTGCAGCCGTCTTCGGGGGTGCCCTCTTCCTCCTTGTTCATGTACGCCGAAGTGGTCACGAAGAGAACGTCGTAGTTCGGCCCACCGAACGTGCAGGAGGTCACCTGGAAACCAATTCACATATTAAATGTGTGCGATTTGTTGAGGTCCTGCTTTTGTTTAAGTACTTGTTTAGTTTTTATTAATTCCATAATTTTGCAGGTGGTAGGACCTTGTGCAAGGTCCGCCCGGATTGCTACCACCATCTTGCTCGCTAATCCTGCCATGAAGCAGCAGTGCTTGCACTGTTGTGTTTCGGCGTGGAGAGTAAGACAGCCGGTGAAATTACTGGCACTTGAGGTATTGGTTGTCTGGAAGAGATCGCTTTTTAGCGATAAGACCGCCTATCGTCTACCTGATTTTTTTATTTTTGTAATGTCTGTACTGCTTTTGGTGATCAATAAAGAATAATTTGTATTGTATTGTATCCCATCTTAGGCCTCTAGGTTGGCAACGCATCTGCAATACCCCTGGTGTTAGAGGGGTTTCTTATCTACTCACAGAGTCGCTTCAGAAATTTGTACTTGAAGCAGCTCCTCAGTGTGATCTGTTTGTGACCAAGATACCGAGACTGGAGATGGAATGGAGGAGAGAGCTAGAGTAATGCAGGATAAGTGAGAGTTGCGTGTCCCTAGTTTTTTAGTTAGTATATAATTAATTTTAAGTATGATGTAACGCTATGGTGTAAACCGTCATGTTGCACGTAGATAAATAAACTTGCTGGAGCATGCATTCTCCCGTTAGGCTCTGGGTGAGCCTATGATTGTTGCCTTAAGGAAGGGGTATGCGTAATCATAATTGAGACCCATTAATAAAAAGTCGATACCTGTTGTGTTGTGTGTGTTGTCTAACATCTGGTAGTCAGGGCGTGCAAAACCGGAACGTTTTCAAAACCGGTTTTGAATTGCGGTTTTGAGAGCCCAAAACCGGAAACCGGTTTTATCCCCGTTTTGGCAAGTTTTTAATATTATTTTATTATGGTAGTAATGGTAGAATTTGATCAAATTAATTCATATTCTAGATAGTTTATATACCCACAATAAAAAATAATTATTATAATTACAATATTAGTTTAGATTTATTACAATCTTTCAATATATATTATAATCAGAACATTACAAACTGCATTAAAAAAACCAGTTACGCAAATTATTATTTTCAATTACTTCTTACTTTAATCTAAAAGAAATAACTACCTACCGAATAATTCGTTTAAGTTTGTAGACGTATATCTATTTTAATTGAAAATAAAATGCTTAAAATACGCAGAAGGGACACATTTTAAGTAGGTTTAAATAAATCGAGGATATTCTGCAGAACCGGATAAGTGCAAATATTAATTATACGGTTTTTGCTAGATAAATAAAGCAGAAAACATTTAGTATGCCTATATATCAACTTTAAAAAAAATGCACTTATCGTTTTCCAGAATACCTCGAAATAGGTAAGATTATCGATTACATTTATTGCACATATTAAACATACCACATATAATACTTTTAATGTATTGGTAGCACTATAGTACTACTAGCTTTTGCCCGCGGCTCCGCCCGCGTGTATTCGTTATTCGCGCGCTTTCTCAGGAACTGTGCATTTTTCCGAGATAAAAAGTAAGCCTATGTCACTCACAGGCTCATAAACTATCTCTATGCAAAAATCACGTCGATCCATCGCTCCGTTACGGCGTGAAAGACGGACAAACACACAAACATACCAAACACTCTTTCGCATTTATATATTAGTATCGATAGGGTTTTGCAATAGTCAGCCCTGTGTATCTTACGCACACATTGACGCGTCTACAGACGTCGTCGTGCCTATGTAGATTCAAGAACGCGTATTTTGTACGGCGTGGCCTGGCCATCCTGTGGTTGCGGGTGCATGCGAGGGTTACGGCGGAGGTAGGAGTGTAAGTAGGTATAGATAGGTTGCGTTCGGATTCGGATATTATTCGATGACTCAAAATTAAATATTTCTTAGAGCGTTCGAAAAAAGTTCATTTAAGTCAAAATGTATGTCAATCAATAACAGAAAAACCGGAGGAATCTCCGGTTTTGTGTCTCAAAACCGGTTTTGAAAAATCGGTAAATATTGTCCGGTTTCCGGTTTTCAGCAAAACCGGAAAACCGGTTTTGCACGCCCTAGGTAGCACGGTGAACGGTTGTATTGCTCTGAAGATGTGCTCAGGTTGAGTTCGAAACGCGTCAGTGTAGTGTAGTGGTGGTGATTGATGGCTTTGTGTTAATTGTGTGTTGTTACAGTGTGGAGGTGAGGGAACTGCATGAAGGTCATCATCATCATCATCATCATCAGCCGGAAGACGTCCACTGCTGAACAAAGGCCTTCCCATTAGAACGCCGCAATGAACGACAACTCGCCACTTGCATCCACCGGTTTCCCGCAACTCTCACGATGTAGTCAGTCCATCTGGTGGGAGGCCTGCCAACGCTTCATCTTCCGGTTCATGCTGCATGAACTGCATGAACGTAGCTATGATAAAATCGCGGGTGAGCAAAATTATTTTTAAATAGTTCCTTGATACCTGTGCGGCGGGAATCGGCACCTTCCGGACAAGCTGGCCCTTCGGCGTGACCTGCAGCACGCACGCGCCGCCGAACACGGCCACCCAAAGGTCGCCGGCCGCGTCGATGGTCATGCCGTCAGGGAAGCCCTCCACGCCGCTGGCTGCCAGGTCGAAGATGTGCTGCATGTTTGCTGGAATGAAGAGGAACTTTTAACACATAACGGTCATACATTAATGCTGCCAGAGATGTAACATGCTTGCCCGCAGGTTTGCTCGTTGCTCTGACCAGGTGCAAATTACGCTTTTCAAAGCGTATTGTCAAAGTTTATATGCGAGCAGCCTGTGGATCAGTTACACTCATAATGCACTTAGCGCCCTGCGCGTTCAATATAATAATGGTTTCCGGGCGTTGTTGGGGCTGCCTCGATTTTGCAGCGCATCGCTTATGTTCGCGGAGGCGCGCACCGACGGCTTCTACGCGCTCGTTCGCAAAAGCCGCCTCGCTGATGCGTAGAATGGGGTGACACTCTTTCCCGGCCCGGATAACACCGAAATGGAAATACCGGCCCTGTTTTTTGTGTACACGCCCATAGAAACTGACAGGAGCTTCTATGGGCGTGTACACGAAAAACAGGTTCGGTATTTCCATCCCGGTATTATCCGTCCGGGAAAGAGTGTCACCCCGCAGAATGTGGGACAGCCCCAACACCATCCTCCAAGTATTTGCGGAGAAGTACGATTCTCCGTTCCTCAAGCATTTCAACCAGGTGTGGTTAATAGTAAACCTTCACCAGCACGTGGTTCAAATAAATATGTAACTAGAATAAGTGGTTAATAAATTAATAATTTAACTATGCACGTGATCCCTTATATTACTAACATAGGTATAAGATTGTAACTAACAACATGGACTGTGTAATTGTCTGAATAAAGAGTTTAATTATTAAAATATGATTATTTTATTATTAATGTAATGAGCAGGTATACAAGTAAACCAAAAACAATATAAAGACCTCGAGATTCATAAATATTCATCCCACTAATATAATAAATGCGAAAGTTTGTAAGTCTGTTTGTTTGTTTCTTCATCAGGCATAAACCGCTGAACCGATTTAGATGAAATTCGGTATTATACGATAGTTTGCATCACGGGGAAGGAAATAGGATAGTTTTTATCCCGGAAAATTCCATAGTGCCCGCGGGATAGTGAAAACCGAATTCTACGCGGACGAAGTCGCGGTTAATGGCTAGTAGGAACTAAAAGTTATTTAAAACTAATGTGAATGCTTTGTATGTAATCTCGTCTTATCTCTGCCACTGGCTATGTCGTCGAGGTGGCGTTTGCCGACTGGGCTGGGAGTACGCTATGGAGTTGATGTAATGAGCGCATGCCCATACAAATTCATATAAATAATACTTTAAAGGCCGTGCTGCAGGGCTACTACGAAACTAAAACTCGAAGTTCGTATCTAACCGTCCCTCTCGCTCTCGTATTAAATAGTATAAGTGTCAGAGGGACCGCACGACCCGAACTTCGAGTTTCGTAGTAGCCCTGCTGATCAGGTGCCGGGTGGATCTAATGAGCAAAGGGATGCTTGCCTTATCCGTGCATATGGATGGCATGGCATTACGCAGCAGTGCCATATTTCCGTCTGTTGCGATATTACTCACTTTATATTTTAAGTAAGTCTATCCGTTAGCAAGTGGTACTCACAAATTTCGCCAGTGTTCACATCATAGTCGTATCTCCTGATCTTCCTCTCGGGCGAGTCGATGTAGTACATGGCTTTGGCGGCTACGTCCCAGGCCAGACCGTTGGAGATGCCGATCTTGTCTGCGACCTTCGTGATGCCGCGGCCATCGATGCGGAAGAGAGAGCCCTTCTCCAGCTCGAAGTCACCAGGGGTTTTTTCAAAGCCCATGGTTCCTATAAAAAAGAGAAGAATTGTTTTTTTAGGCTGATGTACAGTCACCAGCACCAATATCTGACACAACAAGAGTGCATAAATATCTGATACAACTCTATCTCTAGGGCCGGAAGGACTTGTCAGATATTTTTGCACGCTCCGCTGTGGCAGATATTAATGCTGGTGACAGTACTACTAACGAGTATATACTAGATGGAAAGAGTTGGTTGATTGGTTCGTGCGGTCGTGGAGGAGCATGATCAAAAAGTTGTACCTACCTAGTGCAAAGAAATCGTTTATTCTTCCAAGTTACTTAGAACCCACGACGCTCGAACCCACGACGCTCCGCTTGAGAGGCCATAGGTCAAAACACTGAGCTGCCAAGTACCTACCACTACAAAAGTAGGTCTTGGCCCCGTCCAATTGATCCCGGGCCAGCTCTTGTCAGCCTTTGACCCGTGATCCGAAAGATCTTTCAAGACAACCTACCGATCTATACGTCCACAAGGTTGTCCCAAATACGCTCTCGACGGCTTGACTCTCTCCCAGCCTTTCCACGAGTCTGAACCCAATGTTATTGGAAAGACCAAAGCTAACCTAAGCTAAAGACTCCGATGGCTTGGATAAAAATAAGACTAGCCTGCGAAAACTCTTCCTCTAGGGTCCGCCTTCCCGTCATTGAGCCTGTTGGTTGGCGTCTCCTGGTCCACTTCCCCCAGTTCTTGCACCACGGCCGCCTCGCCCCCCTCCTCCCCGCCCCACTGCACCACCAGCAGCTTCCGCTCCACCCCCACCAGAAACTGGTGCATCGTGCCTTCCACTGGCACTATGAAGCCAGGCCGCCCATCTGAAATGATACAGTGTTAGGGTTAATTGTTGAATTGTTGTTGTTGCTCGTTGAAGTGGGAATAGGCCCGGAGCACAGGTGGCCGTTGAGGCCGAAAAGTTTCGAATGGAGACCGTTGGATTGGCAAGCGCAGCGTAGGACGTCCACCAGGAGATGGACAAATGACCTGGTTAAAGCCGCGTGCATTTGATAAGCATGTTAACTACGTAATTAAGTATTTTTAAATTAAATGGTTGCTATTTACTTATTTGTTTATTTATTTAACTAATTAACCATCAGATGACCTCATTTGGTTTTCTAATCAAGTTTTAACCACGAACGTTCAACACACGAACGTTTCAATTTATTGTAAGTATGTTTCAAACACAATCCTTGTATTGTTTCTGAATAAATAAATAAAAATAAATAAATAAATAATAAACGATTAGTCAGTCATTAATCACTCGTACGGAAAAATGTTTAGATTCGGTCCAAGTAACCTTAATTAATTCGGTGAGATTTCTTTAACGATGAAACGAGCTCGGCTCAAATAGATACGGTCTTAGCACTGGACGGGGTATGTAGCTCCATATCTCGGGAACGCGAGAGGACCCACGCGCAGAACTCCTCATCCGGACTGGCTCTTAGACCCGGTAGACACTCGCGCGTTCCCGAGGTAAGTACCGTCAGATGCTCTCGCGCGCTTCCAAATAGCGAGAGCATCTGGGCGGGGTATATGTAGCTCTAGTACCTACCTACCTCGGGAACGCGCGAGTGTCTACGCGCGAGTGCCCTCGCGCAAAGCGCTCCGTCTGGACAGGCTCTTACTTAGGGCAGTCTTGGTGTGCACTCCCGTAGCAGGCACATACTTGTGCAGCGTGCGCTCGTGGATGCTCACGAAATACAAAGCCTGCGCGCGCGCGTCCCAGTGCGGGCCCTCGCCCAGCACCAGCGGGCCAGTGATCTTGCGCACTTGCACCGACATCTGGAATGCCACTGATCAGAAATCAAATCGTTTTGGCTGTTTTTCCATTAGCCGGGCCAGCACCGGCCCGGCGTCGCGGCTTCGTTTTCCCACTGCGCCGGTGTCGATGCCGGTTTACACCCGCCATACATTTTCTTACATATTTGCTTCACCGGCACAGGCACGGCGCCGGCGCCGCCATCAGTGCCGGTGCCGGGACGGCTAATGGAAAAACGCGCTTTAGGCTGCGTCGGTTGCTACGTAATATAATAACTATTATTAAATTTAGATTATTAATTTATATTATAAAAATATTGTGTTTTTATTATATTTAATCTTTTATTTAGTCTTTAACGTCGAAACGGAGCGATGGATCGACGTGATTTTTGGCATAGAGATAGTTTATGGGCCAGAGAGTGACATAGGCTACTTTTTATTCCGGGAAAATGCACAGTTCCCGAGGGAACAGCAGGGCTACTACGAAACCAGAAACTCGAAAGTTCGTATCGTACCGTCCCTCTCGCTCTCGTATAAGTGTCAGGACCGCACGACACGAACTTCGAGTTTCGTAGTAGCCCTTCAGGCGGGCGAAGCAGCGGGCAAAAACTAGTTTTGCTATAAAGTAAAGTTTATTGAGATTATTTCTACTTATATCAAGTTATCAGTTTCGTTTGTTATCAAGTAAGTACTTATAGTCTATTCTTACACTAACTATAAACTTATAATTTGCCAAAGAAATGTAACGTTTTGTTAAGAGAGTCTTAAGATTACATGTGTCTAACCACGTCTAACTTTATAAAAAAACTTACAATAACCTAAAAACATCACTAACCTCAATGCGGCGAACAGCGAGCGCAAACGCGAGCGGAATGAATGTTATGTGAACAAAAACAAATCATCTAAGTTCAAGCGTGTTATCGACCCTTGCGGTTGGATCATTCAAACATCAACCATAATACAAATGCATTAAGCCGTCCCCAATGTCATTGATCAGTAAATTTGCCGCTACCGGTTGTACAATGCCACTCGAGACTTAAAGTTAAAAAGTCGTATGTGGGTTCAAATCATGTGCACATGCGCCCTTTTAGATGTAGATGTACGACACAATGTCATAGTGTTGATAAAGATTACTTTTCATAACTAAAGAATGTTGTGGAAGTTTTTTATTTACAATTTTTAGGGTTCCGTAGTATACAAGAACTTCTTACAGTTTCGCCACGTCTGTCTCCTTTGCCTTAGAGAATTAGTCCGGAAAGCTGTATCTCATTTTGCATTCTAATTTATATGCTAATGCTTTTACCGTCTGTTACCATTTCACAATTAAGTCATTGAACCAATTTAGGTGAAATCTGATATGAAGTTAATAACAAGAACGACACTAGGATGGGGTCAAAAATTTGGATTCTGCCAGAACGAAGTTTTTTTTATGGTAAACGGATCGCCTGATGGTAAACCATGGACACCTGCAACACCAAAAGAGTCACAAGTGCGTTGCCGGCCTTTTAAGTAGGAGTACGCTCTTTTTTTGAAAGCTTGAAGGTCATATCGGTGCAGGAATAGCGCAAGTCGCGGGCAAAAGCTAGTTTTAGTTATTAGTGTACTAGTGTAGGTACTTAGTGAACCAGTTTTTATTAGGTATCTACTGGCTCAATGCCTTAAGCCTTTCGCCACCTTTCGCTGTGGACGTATAAGTTGATGATAGTTTTATCGATGACCTAAGACCACACTGATAAAATATAATACGAGTAGGTATCTATCTACATAATATACTATTTTATATTATCATCGGATTGTACCTAACGTAAACTAAATAATTTTAATTGTGAAATCATTCATCACCTTAGGTTATACAGGTTGTCCCTAATTATCCCTCAGAATAAGTGTAGTGGTTTAGTAAAAATGGCTGATAAATACGTCCCACTGCTGGGCACAGGCCTCTCCTGAGCCTGCGACAGCTTGGGCTGTAGTTCCCACGCGGGCCCAGTGCGGATTGACAACTAAACAAACATACATTTGCAAGTTTATACAGGTTTCCCCACCGAAAAGCTGGCGGTAAATTTCAAATGATTCCGCACATGAATTTTAGAGTTGCGAGGCTGGATTTGAACCCACGATCCACTGCTTGTAAAGCCACAGGGCAAACCATCAGGTTATATAGTTTATTGGTTTTAAGATAAGATTTTATTTGTCAACATTTTACATCCCGGATTTCCATTCGCCTCTATGGCTTAAGTTTACTCGAGTGAATCTGCGGGTGACGGCTTGCAAGAGAATAGAGAGACAGATTCAATGATCGAAACTCAAATACACACAGTGGAAAATCGTCATAGTAGATTAGGTATTTCTTTAAAGTATATAATATCTTGTGTTTAGACAACTGTATCTTTGATATAATCAGTCTTCAGTGTAATATTTTGATACATAATACATTTTATAATAATACATCTATAGTACTGAGCTGGGACCGCTTCGCGATTTCACAAAAACTTGTTTTTAACCTCCGACGCAAAAAGAGGGGTGTTATAAGTTTGACCGCTATGTGTGTCTGTCTGTCTGTCTGTGGCACCGTAGCTCTTAAACGGGTGTACCGATTTGAATGCGGTTTTTTGTAAATTTAAAATCAGGGTTTCTAGCGATGGTTCTTAGACATGTTTCATCAAAATCGGTTCATCCCACTTCTGACAAAATATAACGTTGTAGTTTTTAATAAACTTGAATAATCAGAAAAAGCAAGCGGTAAAGCAGTAATATAATATGAACAACATATAGCGTTAGATATCAAATCTAGTTCAACAGTTTAGTCCTTTAAGCCGTTTTTGAGATATTGAACTTTTTGCGTCGGGGGTTAGTTATAGTAAGGATTACTTGTAGCTTCCACGTCTCCTTGCTCGCGTACGTACATCATTATGTGTAGGTACAGCGGTTGAAATTCCGGGATAACTGAATGGTGCGGTCAAACCATGGTGGTGGGGTTCATGAGTCACCATAGAACTTTACAAAAGAAAAGTCATTACGATTTCGAAAATACAAACTCAGACATGGATGCACAGAAAAACCAGAAAAAAAGACCAGCGCTGGGAATCGAACCCAGGTCCTCAGCAATCCGTGCTGCGTGCTATAACCCCTACACCACCGCTGGACAGGAATCTAGACACGATTTTTTCCTATGCATACATATCTCAGGTTGCTTATTTCTACTACGCTACTTATGCAGCAGCACTAGCGACATCTATGTTCCGCTCTCATCGAGAGACGTCACACTCTTTCGGACCCAACCAGTCTCAGTCTCAGCGTCTCAGTTTGTATTTTCGATATGGTTTCACGGGATACCCGTAAAAGTAACAAATTTGGAGTTGAAATAAAAAATACAAAAAGACTCCAAAAAACCATTCATCATTACGATTTTCCGTTACCTATTTAATGCGATGTCACTATGTCGTTTACTGTGAAATCCATGGTGGCTGATGAATTAAAGTAGTTATGTGTATTGTGCCAATACCATATAATAACGTATTAACAATTTGACATCTTGTATAGGTGCTATAGTTTTTTAAAACCTAAACAAGAGTGCGGCAAAATTTTCTTCCGCCCCGGGCGTCTGATACCCATGTTTCGCCACTGAGCGTAACAAACACACGCCCACGTCATTTGTACCTATTTAATTATAATATTGGATTTTTCAGAAGGACACATACGACATTCAACCTTTATGCGTCGCCCGCGCCGCAGCTGGTAGCTCGTCTTTAAACGTAAGTTACTTCTTAGGTAGTACCTGAAATTATTTATATTTTTTGTTCTCAATATCATCCATATGTGAGTGAGTGTGTGTTGTTTGCGTATTTGTATGTTTGTCCGTCTTTCACGTCAAAACGGAGCGACGAATCGACGTGATTTTTGTCATAATAGAGATAGTTTTGAAAGGAAATTTTGGAAGGAAAGATCGAGGGGAAGTGAGGAAGAGGTCGACCTAGGCGCAGCTACATCGATCAGATAAAGGAGAAAGTTGGCGTCGCGTCGTATCAAGAGGTCAAGAGGATGGCTCAAAGGAGGTATGTGTGGAAGATACTCCACCGACAAGAGTATAACTCTTAAGTAGAAGAAGAGAGAGAAGAGATAGTTTATTGGCCAGAGAGTGAAAAGGCTATTTATCCCGGAACAGTTCTCGAGGGAACTTCGCGTGATAACCGAATTCCACGCGGGCGAAGCCGCGGGCAAAAGCTTGATAGATATGCAATCCAGGTAAACGTACGAGTGCTAACTGACCCAATAGTTGCCATTTTTAATCTTATGTCAATAGAGATAGAGCAGAGCAGTCAGCATAGAGATGACAGCAGGGTGTCGTCTATTGGTCATTGGCGTGTGGAGCACTGGGACGACGTAAGAAGATTAAACTCCAGAATTTCTTGCAGATGTCGATCCAAATCCACAAGCTCACCGGTCCGCTGGCGCACGGCGAGAGCCCGCACTGGGACGCGCGCGCGCAGGCTTTGTACTTCGTTAGCGCTTATGAGAAGACCATACATAAATACGTCCTCGCAACGGGAGAACATACTAAGACTCAACTTGGTAAGTGTTACCTGGGTCAATCAACTATTTTACCGACACTTTGGGCGTCTCCTGCGTTACCAAAATTGTCTCTGGCGTTACCAAAAAATCGTACTTCCAACGAGATATTTCACGGTTTAATAGGTTGAACTTACGTAGGATGGCATGTATTCATGTACACCATCTATTAAATTACAGAAAAACATGTTTACTTACAAAAATCTGCAATTGTTTGAAAAATGTCGCGGACAGATTAGTGTCGGTTAAAAAAGTTGATTGGCCCACCTACTTACTAGGTACACCTACGCTATTGGGACCGCGCACGACGATAGCGCCACATAGGGGTGGCCACTTTGGGCATTATTGGGCATACTTTTAAAAAAGATCGTATCTCAAAATCGATAGTTTTTTAGAATGAACTCTATGACATATTTCAAGGTAAGTACAACTTTGTAGACGTATTGATTTCAGATGCGCGATTTTTTCAAAGTAGGTTGTGACGATTATGTTGTCAAGCGAGGAGAAAAAATCGTTATAATTTCAATAAAATCTACTATGATATTATGATGATATTATGTACTTTATTCAACAATAGGTACAGGACTATTCTCAACAGTCAAATGCGCGATCTTTCTTTAAGTACTTACACGTACTTAATACACTACATCACGCATCAGGCCGCTTCGATAAAATTATTGGATGCTTAGCAATAGCATACCAATGTGTAGGTATTCCAATAGCGCATTTACATTTTATATGGCACCTGCAAGCGCCCACATGACGCACAGACTGCACCGCACTCCATGCCGACCTCCGGTCTAAAAAGGGAGGCTGATGTAGCGACTCCTAGCGCCATCTAGTGAACAATGACAGAAACTCCGACCGTGTTCTACATCGCGCTATAGAAGTTTCTCAACGCGGTCGCATATATACAAGTTCCGACGCTCTTCCTTCGGACTTCGGTCCCCAGGTTTAACACTTGCCTGGAGAGAGATCTCTCTATTGGAGCCTCCCCCCCACAAGGGCAAAACCCAATAAAGTTGTCAGCGACAGCGACGATACATTTATCTGAAATTTCTTTCTTGCTTGCTTCCTTCCTTCTCTCCCTCACTCCACCTTCTTTACTTCCTTTCCCTCCTCCTTCCTTCCTTCCATCTCTCCCTTCCCCCCTTCCTAAGAGCGTGCAAACGAAAAATTGCCCATTCAGCGATTTTGAGGTTTTTCAAATGCCTTATTAATGTCTAAATGCTTACGTTTTTTAAGGAAAAACTAATGTAACATATAGATAAACTCTTACTCTGATGTATAGCGGTGATTTTCATTTATTTCCGTCAGCGATTTTTTTTTGCCAAATCATTTTGTTAGTGAGGTTTTACAAAAATACGCGTCAGAGCTGTCTTTCATGTGAAATATTTCCATTATAACCCACCACAAACAGTGTAACTTTAGTATTTTATAATAGGAAATATAGTCTTTTAAGACATAGGGTCATCATATGTATCAAAATATTAGTTATTATTATTCAAATACCATTCTTCAAAAGGTCTAAATCGGTCTACTTCATCATTTTTTATCTCATTTGTTGTGATGTATTTGCCAATAAAACAATTTTATTATAAATCTACAGGAAATGTTTAGTCTGTAATATTTTTTTCAGCGCTTAATAATAGCTCATTTAAGTTTGACAATTTTCTAAACTTGGGTCCTAAATCGATTATATAACCGCGCGCGTTATTAGTTACGACTCAGAAAGCGCCGGGCTCTCCCAAGGAACGGACGTATCGCTCTGCGCTCTCCGCAAGGTTATCAACCTTTACTGCAAACACCCGATAGTTATAGCGTGTCCGCAATTGCTTGATACTTGATAAGTAATTTTACATGTTAAAATTAAATGTTTTAAATTTTCGCAATTTTCACTCAAACTAATACGGGTAGATGCATTTTACATTTCACAAGCATTTATTTAACTTGCCATATTAGTATGTATGTTAGTATGTAGTGTGTAAGTATTAACTAAATTTGACCCACTTCCTGATTTTTGATTGAGATGAAACTTTGCGTGCATGTGTGAATAAAATGACAATGTAATATTATTATTATGACATGAAGCTGATCTGATGATGGAGCTGGAAGGTAACCACAAGAACTCTGTAATAAAACGACATAACCCCATCGAGTTTGGGCTCATTAGATTTGTCTTGACGAGTCCTAGGTGGTAACCAGGGACAAAAGTACAGTCAGCAAAAAAATATTGTATTAAAAAAATTAAATGTAACTTAAAGTTATTAAAGCTTTTATTTAACTTGCCCTGTTAGTATGTTTGTTAGTATGATAGTGAGTATGATATAAAAGTAAATAAAATCTTGTTGTACAAGTAAAAGTCTTATATTCTTAGATATGGGTAATAAACGAAAATCATTTGGGATGAAAAAACACAGTACTGTTAACACAGTATGAGCTGCTTAGAAAAGGTTATTCATCATTATTAATTACCATTACTGTAAATCCAAGATAGAAATCTAGTTCCATAAATATATTTTTTTGTTAAATTCACTCCAAATCGGAATTAAAGTTACTGTAAAATTACTGTTTTTGGTTTTAAGATAACATTTTTTTATCAGGTACTATACTACCATTAAAAGGTTATTTATCAATACTAATTCCCATTACTGTACATTCAGGATCAATAATAAATACGTTTTTGTGTTAAATTTAATCCAATTCGGATTTATGATAACATTACTTTCTTGATTTTAAGATTGCATTTATTTTCAGACGGAAAATAGAACAGGCTGAAATGTCGAATATACCTAATCATGAGATTTCTATAAGTCCCAATATGTAAAATGTATGACGCATTTTCAACTTTAAAAAAAATAGATTTTGCCACAATTTTATTCAGTAATAATACTTTTGTCTAATTTGCACAGTATTTTATTAGGTACGTACCAAGTGAAATCATATAAAATGAAGATTAATGTTTATTAAACATTCCAGGATACTACTCAGTTTTGATAGACTGTCTCCGAACATGTACGATAGCTAATGAAATTCCTGTTACTAAAATGTCATTGGACTCCGTAGTCCATTAAATTAGACGCCTTACGCATTGTTAATAATCTACTCCCAGAGAAGTCGACTCCATCTGATCTAAGGACTCCATCTTAAAACCCTCGCTTCGCTCGGGAGTTAACGCACGACACCCTCGCTGCGCTCGGGAGTTAAATCTGGAGTCCTTCGTTACGCTCAGGATTCAATACCGTACCCGTGACATAATAAAGTGCTTTATCCCCGTAGTGTACAATCTACTAATAGTATTTTATGCAATTGTTACATAAAGAGGGGTCTTGAAACCATAGTGTGGGTTAACGATACCAGCGAAGTGAATATCGTTATAGCATCACACGAGTGTTTTAAGGCCTAATTATGTAAAATTTCATACAATATTTTATATACACGTACACATTATCGCCGAAATATATATATATATATATATATATATATCGGGGATTTCGGAATTGCTCGTTTAAAGATATTAGATGAAAATAATTATGAGCAATGATGATGAAATATTCATTTATTTACTAATTATTACGTGCCCTCACACAGTATACCATCATATGCGTAAGAAACATTAAAACTAAATATTTTGCGCGCACTGAAAAATTAAATTTTTATTGCCAGCTTTTTTTACTGACTGTAATTTTTATACGTTGTTGCCATCTAGGGCCAAAGTACTTGTCAAGACGAATCAAACGAGCCCAAAGTCGATGTGGTTATATAGATTTATTACAGAGTTCCTACGGCCACCTTCCAGCTCCATCATCAGATCAGGCTTCATAAATCATAATAATATACTGCATTGTCATTTGATTTACACACGTATGTAAAATTTTAACTTAATCTGAAAACGCATATTTAGTCAAGTTTAGCTTCCAAAATTGTACCCATACCTACTAATAACTAACGTACTAACAGGGCAAGATAAGTAAAAAGCTTGTAAGTAATAAACTAAATTATTATGTTAAGGAATAAAAATATTTATATCGCAACAATTTTTTTTTCTTAATTTTACTACGACGAAAAATGTACAACGATCAAGATGTGTTTAATGTTTCGGCAACGCTCGCATCGTACGCACACAGCAAACCTTTGTAGTGTGCGGGCGAAACACGGGCCGCGGGAAGGAGATCGCGCCAGTGACGAGTTGGGACAAAATGTTTGCGCGCTCTTAAAAGTATCTATCGCTTAGCTGATAGCTCTCGTTGCTTTAGTAACCTAATGTTGTATATATAATCTTTAGGTACTGACCATGGAGTCGGTTATTAGATTAATACCATGAACTCTGTTTAATCTCAGATGGAAATATTGGCTTCCTGGTGCCTATAGAAGGCAAATTAAGCCAGTTTCTGGTGGGGGTGGAACGGAAACTCTTAGTGGTGCAGTGGGATGGGAGGGAGGGGAGCGAAGCGGCCGTGGTGGAGCAACTGGGAGAAGTGGACCAGGAAACGCCAACCAACAGGCTCAATGACGGGAAGGCGGATCCTAGAGGGAGGGTTTTTGCAGGTCAGACATTGGACTATTCGCAGTCGCTTTTTATATTATCGTGATACTGATTTACCTACAAGATATCAGCACTGACTGTTTCCTCCACTTTATTTTCCTAGGCACTTTGAGTTTCGAAAGCTCCTCAGGCTTGCCCGAGTGGGGGAAAGCTTCTTTTTACCGCATCGATGGCAGTGGTATCACAAAAGTGCACAACAAGATAGGTCTTTCCAACGGTATGGCCTGGGATAGGGCTGCAAGAGCCATGTATTACATCGACTCGCCCGAGAGGAAAGTCAGGAGATACGATTATGACGAGGAGACTGGGGAGATATGTAAGTAAATACAGAAATAATTTATTGAATCAGGCGTTTACTTTGCGGCGAACCATATTAATGAACTAAAAGTATTTGCTTGTTCCCAATTGATTTTATAAACTTAACTTTAATTTCTTAGTAGCTGTAAAAATGAAACTAACCTTGTTATTAAGTTTGGTTTGTAAATTAACAATTATGGACCTCGTATAGTTGTCAGAAATCTTTATTATTATTATAAACGAAACAAAAGTAAGGTACTTAATAAGTTTGATATATTTACTACCATTGTGATTTTTTTCAAATTTTTCCACCCACCGGTTTAGATTTTAGAGGGAGGGGGGACGCCCTATTTTAATGAAAATTTGCACTTTAAAGTTGAATATTTCGCAAACAAATCACTGAATAGAAAAATTATTTGAAGAAACCCGTAATAATTTTAAAAGACCTATCCAACGATACCCCACAATATAGGGTTGGATGAGAAAAAAAATCACCCCCACTCGCCTATGGGAGGTACCCTAAAAAAGATTGTTTTTGAATTTTTTATTGTACTATTTTGTCGGCATAGTTTATATATATCGTCCCCTTACAACCAGAATCGCTTATCTGCATGAAATGTAGTTTCGAGAAAAACGCATTTAAAGGTTTGCATGCTCTAAAAACCTATAAAAGCTAGTTATACTAAAAACGTCTCTGTGTTTCTATTTAGATAATTTATCCCTTAATAGGATAGGGCTATGTTATTTACTCTATACTCGCGCCGAGTAGGTTAAAATAGGGCTTTTCTTCAAAAGGTACTGCAGATAAGCGATTTTGCCTGTAGACACGTTTTTTTTTTATCTTCTAAACTAGCAAGTTTACGCAGATATATTGGATAAACTATCATTTTAAGTCCATAATTGAAGCATTTTTCGCCGAATATAGTGTTAAAATGCTTACATGTTTTATACAATTTAAGTTTTTAGTTAAGTCTCAGCGCAAATAAGAGGTATTGGCTGTAAACAAATCGGAATTTACCTCTTAAGCGCGCTTAAAAGTGCAAAATATTTCTAAGATGTTTTGACTCTAGGCTTTTTTTCTGTTTTTCTATCTTATATGCAATGTAGCATTATTCTGTTTTGTTTTTATCATTCAAAGACATATAACTTGTATTTTTCGAAAGAGTTCCATCAATCTATTTCAACAAATAGGTACCAAATAGCCCAAAAATATAAATAAATGAAAACTAGCGAGCTAAAGTCTTAAATATAGTATATTTCTAGTATATGTGAGATATATTACGTTATTCCTTTAATATCATATGTGCTGCTTAATACATTTAATTATGGAACTTTTGATTACATACATACAACAAAAAACATATTTTATTCAAACATTTTAATAAAAAGGCACTTAGCGTCTCAAGGCTCAAAGTAACCACTGAAACAGTCATGAAAAAAGAACCGTAATGGTAATAAACCATCAGTCTTCTTCTTCATCAAAACGATAACGAGCATGGATATTCAGGTTTAGATGAACTAAATAGAAAAACATAGGTATAACCAGATCCAGCAGACCGTCGAACTGAACCGCGAGTGTCATTGAGATACCTACTATTTACTACTTCGTATCGTAGGTACGTCGTATCATTGAATAGCTTATCACGGCATAAAACATTTACGTTGTCACACATTTTCATTGTTCTTGGCTTAATATTTGTATAGGTAATATTTTTATCAATTACGACATGTCGTCTGACTTTTTGAGTTTTGATACCAGGCCTGTAACTTTGCAAACCAACCGTCGAACAAGACAAGGCAACAGAAAATTGAATCCAAACTCTGTTGAACCTCTTTCAGTAGAGGAATTTAAACTACCTGCATTAAAAAGCTATACACTAATCCACTGCCAATAAGCGCAGCTAAAAAATAAAGATTTAATGACTTTTTACAAAAAAAATGTTATACCGGAGATTCACCATGGCTGGTTGCACTGGCCTGTGATGAAGACGTTATTGAGCGTGTGCCGGACGTAGTCACAGCTGAGACAAGCAGTGATGAAAAATAACCTTAATGGTAATAATCATCAGTCTTCTTCTTCATCACTGCTTGTCTTAGCTGTGGCTACTCAAACCAGCCATGGATAATTAATATTACCTAAGCCAAGAACAATGAAAATGTGTGACTACGTAAATGTTTTATGCCGTGATAAGCTTTTCATTGATACGACGTACCTACGATACGAAGTAGTAAATAAGTAGGTTATCTAAATGACAATCACGGTTCATTTTGACGGTCTGTTGGATCTGGTTATATGTTTTTCTATAGCCGCGTATCCATTAGAGCAGCCTCAGGCCGAGCACCGCGAGCCGAGCCATATTTTGTCGGTTTTTTGACCGTGCTCAAAGGAGCCTCAGTCTGAGCCGTGCCTTTGGCAGCGTCTCCACTTGCGCGGCCTCGGAGCGAGGCAGCCGCTCGGCCCGAGGCTGCCTCTAGTGGATACGCGGCTTATTTAATTCATCGAAACCTGAATATCCATGCTCCTTATCATCACCTGAAAGAAAAACACTGTTAAATTACGGCAAGTGAATCGCTGTTATACATAGATCTGTTCACTCACGAAGGCGCGCCCCTCCACAGCTAATTATTAATGTACACGAGAAAACCTCTTAAGTACTTACACATTGTCTTAGTCTTAGTGTGCGTGACTGACGGTACGCTTGCGACTGAAGCCACGAGGACAAGTTCGAGCTACGCACACATAGACTTGTCGTATGGATACGTTTAGGTACAATTACAATTATAGAATGTGGAGGGGCAGACTTTTGTTAGTGAACAGATCTATAATTACCTAAATAAGTTTTTAAAAATTACTTATTATGAATCGTGCTTTCAAGCGTGTACGAACCGACTAAGCTAGCCTACACAAAGTGCACACTACTTTACAATACAGCGCGAAACGTCTAAGCGATACTTAAGCGATTTTGGCTGTAGCGCTTCTTATGGTCGAAGCAAACATTGTTACAAGCAATATCGCCTATATTATATTTAGTTTGTTTTCGCTGTTGCAATAATTGAAATATAAAGTAATGCTCAACAGGCGAAACCTACTAACATTATTTTAGCACTTTTAGGCAGTACTCAAATTGCATTTTTATTGAAATCTTAACATTCCAAAATCGCTTGTTTGACATTAAAATATTTTTGCTGTTGTAAAATAAAAAAAAATGCTGTTTAACCAACGCGTAGTTGTTTTTGGCTGTTGATTTTCTTAAAAATCGGCTTTAAGTGAGCTTAAGAAAAACGTAACTCGGTATTGGAGTATCGTACAGTAAAACGGGTTTCAACAGCATGTAGATCTTGGAAAGTACATTCTAACGATATACTTAACTCAGTTTTGCCCAAAAGTGACTTTAAGCGATTCTGGTCGTAAGGGGACGATATTTCCGAGCAAAATTACAGCTTTCTAGCATTGATAGTCCCTGAGCAAAGCCGCGGACGGACAGACAGACAGACAGACAGACAGACAGACATGGCGAAACTATAAGGGTTCCGTTTTTGCCATTTTGGCTCCGGAACCCTAAAAAGCTTGGAATATTCACTACCCTAGACAAATTTGATGTTTTGTCTCATAGTAGGTAATCTACCGGGTTATATTTATTATCTTAATACATTTTCCTTTGTCTAAAGACATAACTAAGACTTATTTACAGAATAAAAAAATAAATACTATCTAACATCCAAAACTAAAACTATTTATAAACTAAACTATGTTACAAAAATAATCTGCCTACCTATATTGAAATGTTCAAAACTGACTAAGGATAAAAAATATCACCGCACTTTTGATGAGTGTATTTCACAGGCGTATTTAAATAGGCTCCGTAGCACAATTTCGAAAGTCAATATTACTAAGTACGACAAAACCTCGAAAATCAAAATTTATAATGTACGAAATTCCTAAAAACCCTGGTCCTAACTTCTAAAATTCTAAAATTCACTGTAAATCGAATGATTTTCTTTTCAAAATTCGTTTTTCCTATGTACAAAATATGTAATGACTTCGAAATTCGATATATCTAAAACGCAAAATATCTACATACAAAAAGCCTAACGAAAATTCTTCGAAAATCATTACAAATACATAAAACAAACACGATAAAAATTATAGGCCTTGATTGGAGATATATATAGATTGTTATGTTTAGGTAAATCTACACAGATACAGGAGCTCCGCCGACTTTGTTAGGTGAGTAGGTACGCTATATCTACGTTTTACGTCAACTGAACGAAATACAAATGTCGTTAGAATTATCGTGGACTAGTAATTTTGTACATTAGATATTTTAAACGTGAGTCAAATATGAACGTAGGATAAACGTCGTTAGGATTTTCATGTATTTTGATTTTATTATAAATTTTGATTTTCGCAGTTTTGTCTTTAGGAATAACGTATTTAGAAATTTGCATTTTCGAAATTTTGCTACGAAGCCTTTAAATAATAGTGTGAATTTAGTACGAGTAGCATGTAAATTTCAGCAAACATGCGACACATATGCAACGTGAACGACATAAGCGGCATGGAGGGCTTCCCGGATGGCATGACCATCGACACGGACGGCAACTTGTGGGTGGCGCTGTGCCGCAGCGGCTGCGTGCTGCATGTGACGCCGCGCGGGACACTCCTGCGCACGCTGCGGCTGCCCGCCACACAGGTAAGCGACCCCACACAGGTCCCTGCAGGCAACCCCACAGGCCTACTGCAGGGCCACCACGAAACTCGTAACTCGAAGTTCGTATCGTACCGTCCCTCTCGCTCTCGTATTATACAGCATAAGTGTCAGAGGGACCGCACGACACGAACTTCGAGTTGCGTAGTAGCCCTGCTGTTCACGTAGATCGCATGTGCACCTTGCTTGCATCCTGCGTGGGAAAGAACGAAACTGTGTCCACGGACACGCAACGTGGACAAACGTCAAATAACGAGACGATGTCGTACGTATTGACAGAGTACAGCCCGGCTTGATGGTGTTTCTCTCTTAATATAAAAGGAACCACTATGTTAAATAGTCCCCGCTAAAACTAAGCGACGCGTCAGCACTAGCAAGGAATGGAGCTAGTCTTTTTTTTGACGCCAGTAACTTCCACCTGCATTTGATCTTATGTTATGATATACCTACGTACCTACATGCATGATTTATAATAAGGAAACCTAAACTGAAATCAAACACGGTTAATGGTAAACCTGCCTGACTGCTCCATCATAACCATGATTAAAGTACACCCTATTCTAACAAGCCCAAACATGACTAGGTTACATTGTTCTGTCTTGGAGTTCTAGTGCTCCTCCCTCAACAGACCCTGAATGCATATTACACTTTATTTTCCAGGTTACCTCTTGCACATTCCAAAATAAAGATTATATTATTAAAGAAAATTACAATATTAATCAACATGCCTTTAACGAAGTAAAGTGTAGCAACAGTTCACACACTATATCCTTACAATCTGATGATTCCTTGTGGTTGTGGTGCCTGGTGGTTGGTTTAACCTAGTGGTTCTGATTTAACCTACAGCCTCTTAAGCAGAAAATCATGGTTTAAATTTAAAGAAAGTGTATAGGTACCTAAATTTAAGTATGCATCTTGAAAAAAATTAGCTTTTTGAGTTGCTATTTCGAATCATTAGCCAACCGCAAGTGCTTTTTCAATCATACCATAAT
>NC_133487.1:826835-872311 GCF_025370935.1 Choristoneura fumiferana | reverse complement strand
TGATCCTTCCATATTTTGGTCCTAACCGAGTTTGGTATATAAGATATAGCGATACTTATATGTAGTTATTGCGTAATAGAGGATTAAAGTAGACTCTTTTTGTTCGGGAAAACAGCCGATTTCCCGCGGGATAGTAATGAACGAATACGGTATTTGACAACTCCTGATTTTGCCATATCTTAATATTATTATGAAAATATGGATATACAGATAGTGTTTAGCGAAGAGAAAATTTAAATCTGTTGAAAATTGGATTTATAGTGATTTTAGAAGTATGTCATTCTCTGTCTAATCTTGAATTTCAAACCTTTTATAATTTTGTTATTTGTAAAGGTAGCTTAAAAATTGTTTTTTCTATTCGATAACAGGCATTGTGTAGTTTTAATTTATAAAACGTATACAAAATAGTCATATACCGTATTATACGAAATATACGAATTTGCGAGTAACGTAATATTTTCGTAGCTCAGGCGCCCGTAGCGCTACGAGCTACGCCGTAACCTCATAGCACTAACTACCTGATCAAATACTAATCAAAAACAGGAATAAAGTCCATTCGGTCGTGAAATTCCCGAATGCGGCGGACACGTCAGTCGGGCGCGAACCGCGCTTGAACCGCGCGCGTCCCACCCCGAATTCAATTTATAAAACGGAATATTTTTTATTCGTGAGTGCCAGTGTTGAGAAGTGAACGTGCCATAGACAAGTTTTAATGTGGTGTTTAAAAAAATTAAGGGCATTTTTAGGGAATGATGAATTTTTCTTAGGTTTGCGGACGCGTTTCTAAATGTTTAAGTGGCGATACAATCGTGTTATTCTTAGCTGTTTTTTTATACAGTACATTCGAGTAAATTAAGAGCGTTGCACGAAGTGATTTAACGTTATCCGATATCTTGGTTATAAATTACGCTAATTCTTGTAAACTTTCCTTGACATAATACGGTCGTGGTTATGACAGGTCAATAAAAACAATAGACGTCCATAAATTAAAGTATAGTTTTTATGCCATATCATAATAATAATTAAATTAAGTAAATTACGGATAATTGCCGATCAAAATAAATGGGTATGAATATACGGTCGAATTATTTTCAAAATCAGTTTAAAACTAATTGTACGCACAGGCCAGGATAAAACAGTATTACTTACTTGCTAAATAGTTTTCCGGGAACCGAATTTCGTGTTATTCCGTATTTCTTCGTATTCCGAAAAACTGGCCATTCAGTTGGCGTGTCCCTAATATTATTCCCTCAAGCTTATTACCGCCATTTTTATTCCATTCCCGACCTTTTTTCCTTATGGAGTGTTTGTATTTTCCTAAAGGAGCATGCAAGCCGGCACACATATGTGGCGTGCCGGCACAAGTTGACAATAGGCCATTTTATTAAAAGGGTACAGGTACTAAATGTAATTCTTATAAACGTATAGGGAGCACAGTACGTTTACTTCGTCCGTACGTCGTACGTCTACCGTCCGAGTGCTCGACACGCCAATGCCTAATAGACGACACCCTGCTGTCATCTCTATTGCTAATGACATAAGATTAAAGATGTCAACTATTGGGACAGTGACGAGCACTTACTTTATTCCTACTAAGTTTCTAACCGGATTCTTCTCAATAGAGGTCTCTATGTATATACTTGTGTTCTCTGTACTGTTTACTGTATTGGTGTGCAATAAAGAGTTATTGTATTGTATTGTATTGTAGAGGTTTTTCCGAACCGGTGGTAGATTGTTTTGACATTCATAAGAGCTTGTTACAGCCTAAATTGAATAAAAATATTTAGCTTTTGACTTTAAGAGTTGACGATTGGTACGTAGATGTAGTTAGGTTGTTTGAACGTTTTTTCTCATTCTCTTTTCCTCAGCTGCATTCTCACATTCTGGATGTTTTTTAACAACTTCCTTTTTGAACTACCCACGTTACCCCTATATTTCTTCTTGTGTTACATTACGTACCTAATAAGGGTGTTTGCATAACAACAAACTGTATAATTTCTGGTAACATAATAATCGGTAATTGCATAACAAACTAGCATTCCCCGTGGTTGAGGCGCTTCGCGCCTTTTTGAAATACTTAAACCTAACCTATTTTCAGGTCTTACTCAGGGCCTCAAATGTTAGTAGGTACCTAAGCATTACGATCATCACAGGAAATGGCATTATTCCATATGAACATGACAAAAGTTGTTACGCTAAATGTGTGTTATTTAATTTAAATCTTATGCTTTTCAACAGTTATGCACTTTGCTGTTATATTAAATGGCTAGGTATTATAATTTACGCCAGTAACCGGAACGTTGTTTTACATTTTTTTTTTATTTTTCATATTTCTTGTATTCACTGCACAGCACCTCGTATTAATTAATATTACTAAATACTCCGATCAACGATCCATATCGGATGAAGGTTATAACATACATCTAAACGTTATTTGCTCAATCACTTTCTCAACTTTACACCTAAGTATCCTTCGACTTTTTAATGCTCGTTACAATTTATGAGGTTGACATTTAATATCGGCGTCGGCTGGCTGGTATCAGCTGACATTTATATATTTGAACGTTTATTTTTGAAATGGTCACACTTATTGGGAGTTTGGTTTGGCGGCAAATTACCGGGGAGCTCGAGCTGCAGTTGCATTTTAGGATTAGGAAAATTAAGTGTTTCATTTTAATCATCCTTTTTTGCCGGTCCCTTCCCATTGGATTTATACAGGGTATAAGAAGATGGAGTTAAAATCTCTTAGAGCTCTTAGAATTGTGGTTTTATTACAAGCTTTGATTTTGCCTTACTTCCAGTGCTCAGATTGACTTGAAATTTTGTATGTGGATGACAAAACAAATACAGTCAACAAAAAGTAAAGCAAAAAATCCATTACACCGGCGGAAAGGTCGAGAACATTTTAAGAATATTCTCGTGTTTAGTCTCTCGTTGTAATTATTACTGGAAATCGCTAAAGTTAAAAGCATTATATGAGTACGTTTAAGTCCTTTCTTAAGCTTCGTATATAATATGCTTAAGAGCATTCGACAAAAGGTAACGGCGGTGACATGGACTTCGCCTAGAAGCTATATCGTCTTTCGGGACGTGCGTCGAATAGCGGACCCCACTTACTTTTAATGATTATGCTTACGTGTATTTTGACGGAGCATAGCTATATGTCATTTAGGGTGCGGTTTTACACAGCTACGAGATATTTGCTAATCTATCCTGGAGGACTAGCGTACTTTGTAATGAACAAATTAACACTAAGTATAACGCCCGAATGTCCGTCAAAAGCGCAAATTGTTCATTGAAAGAGTTGCAGCTATCCGCGTTATTTATTCCGAACTACTGTTCACCCGCGGCTTCGCACGTGTAAACCATATTTCCAGCAGTTGAATTGAAATTCCAGGATTTTACTAAAATACGGCATTTGACTATTTTTTATTCATTTTATAAGATTAAAGCTTGACAATGCAAGTTATCGAACAGAAAAACATTTTTAAGCTATCTTTAAATATAACAGAGTTATAAAGCTTTGAAATTCAAGATTAGACAGAGAAAGACTTACTTGCATGTTACGTCACACGCAAGTAGCTCCATACTTGCTGTATAGAGAAAAGCGTTTTTAGAAAGAGACATATATAGATTTTTCGAAAAATCGCTATAACTCCAATTTTCAAGCGAATTATTTTTTCTCTTCGCTTAACATTGTCTGTACCCGTATATCTATAATTTTATTATAATGTACAGGATATGGTAAATTCAACAGTTGTCAAATATCGTAGTAATTTCCAAAAAAAAATCGTGGTCTTCATTGACATTGCATTAAAACCATGCCAGATTTCATGAATATACCCAGCGGTTGAGATTTCAACATTTTATCCAAACCCCAGGAAACATCTGGATAAAAAGGAATATTCATCGAAACCCGACCAGCCGCTTTAGGGTAAAGGAGTAGCAAAACTCACACACATACACTCACAAACTTTCACATTTACAATATTATAGTAGGATAGGAATTGTAGGTTTCTTTTTTCTATACTTAATTGTGTTAAACAGATGTTCAATCGTTGCCTAAGTTTTCGCTATAGCAAAAAATATTCGCAGCCTTATCTTTATCAAATTGTCTCCGTCTACCCTATCTAGACTCGAACCCCCTTCCCTGTATCGTTAGGCAGGACTCCCGCACTCTCCCGTGGGAGGAATATATTGGGATAATGCTTTTTCTTTGTTGGCTTACCCGCGGGAATATATGCTGTGCGGAAACTTTATTTCAAACTATGAAGTGTGTTTAGACGATATGCACATAATTTTGTAGTCTTTGTTGTACGGTTAGAGCTGTAAGGTGTGTAAGATAAAAATAAATAAATGCAAGTTAAAGTGGCAATGGGCGGGCGACATCGCTCGAAGAACAGATAACTGTTGGGGGAGAAAAGTTCTCGAGGGGCGACCGCGAACCAGAAGACGAAGTGTTGGCAGGCCTCCCACCAGGTGGACTGACGACGTCGTGAGAATTGCGGGTAACGGTGGATGCAAGTGGCGAGTTGTCGTTCATTGTGGCGTTCTAAGGCTTTATTCAGCAGTGGACGTCTTTTGGCTGATGATTTTGATGATAAAGATAAAAATATAGTATTCTGCAAAATCATTGAAGCTAATCTTTTATGGGGAGGCCTATGTCAAACAGTAAACATGCTGCGACTGTTATAATTATGATGATGGTGGGTGATATATTTTGACTGGTTTACGTAGTTTCAATTTTATTTGACTACTAGCTTTTGCCCGCGGCTCCGCCCGCGTGGTATTCGGTTATCGCGCGCTGTTCCCTCGGGAACTGCATTTTTCCGAGACAAAAAGTAGCCCATGTCACTCCTATAAACTATCTCTATGCCAAAAATCACGTCGATCCGTCGCTCCATTACGGCGTGAAAAACGGACACACAAACACATACAAAAACACTTTCGCATTTGTAATATTAGTATGGATAGCGCAATTGAAGAACTTTTATCGTCTATCAGATGCTTCAAGCGCCTAATCATGAAATTTTCAACGTCAATTCGTACAAACTCTCGAACATAAGCACTGTGATCCCTTTCAAATTATAGGTACACTCGAACCAACTGAATCATGACCCACTGTGCAACCTTATCGTAGAAAAAGTCATAGTGACATCGCATTACTTGACAAGGGAATGTATTATGACACTTACTATGATAACGTTCTACGGTAGTACAAGAATCAAATGGTTCGACTGTACTCTTTTGAGATGTTTAGCGGCTGTAACCACCGCGGAGCGATCAAGCGCAAGCGGGGAGAAGCGGAGAAGCTCCGCGAATGGAAAAGCAGTCCAGAACTCCGCTCCGCATTACTTTCTCGCTATCTAGCTCCGCGCCTATGGATAGACACAGCCTCTCCTCTCCCTCCTCTCCTCTCCGTATTATGAATGAATGAATGAAAGATTTATTAGAAACACACAATGCAACAACATTTTTACAGAAATTACTTAATATAATAGTAGGTAAGTATGTTAATGCCTATTACAGTGTTGACTGTGGTCTCTAAAAGGAGTCCACTCAGCATGTGTCGGCGCAGATAGTGCAACGACGCTGATTTTCAGTGAATCCATATGACAATCACAAAACATAAACGTAAAAAATAACTTGCAAGAGAGAAGTGAAACACAACAGAAAGAGCAGTGTCTAAATAGCAGTATTCAGTTGAGTTTTAGTTTTAATATAAATAAATAAATGTACGAAAATACGAATACTATTACCGCTGCGCTTAGCTGCCTCGCTCCGTTTCGGTGGACAGGCACCTTTAATCTAGTCCTAAGTCTAGAAAAGCAAACTTTACCATCCTTGACTTAACATAACACGCATATTTACAACAACGCAAGTGTAACAGGTTTGCTCAAACCTTTCCCACTTCAGCTTGTTTTTGTTACCAGAACACTTCCAATAGTGTTTCCATTTTCGGCAGGAACAACATTTTTTTCCCTTAGTTCGTGCTGACAGGGATATAAATTGCTTTTGGTTCGATTCTCATAAACAACCGCACCTTTTCATTAACTAAATAGAGGGGCGTTTGTGTCGCTGAATTAACTCGAGACCCCCTAAGTTTCGAACTGCGTTACTTTGCCCAGTATGATGTCTTTGCCGCAATCTTAAAATTAAACTAAAGTCCGTCTAGACCTCTAGTCACCTTAACTTTCAAACTGTCATTTTACACAGTATGAAATCTTTGCCACAATCTTAAAGTTAAACTCCCTACTATATTTTAGTTCTCTGCCACTCCGTACTACCGTACTAATACGGTATTTGACTATTTTGTATATTTTTTATAAATTAAAACTACACAATGCCTGTTATCGAATAGAAAAACAATTTTTAAGCTACCTTTACAAATAACAAAGTTCTAAAGATTTGAAATTCAAGATTAGACAGAGAAAGACATACTGGCATGTGACGTCACACGCCAGTACCGCCATACTTGCTGCATAGAGAAAAGCGTTTGAGAAAGAGACAGGTATATAGATTATTCATAAAAATCACTATAAATCCAATTTTCAACCGATTTAAATTTTCTCTTCGCTAAACACTATCTGTATATCTATATTTTCATAATAATATTAAGATATGGCAAAATCAGGAGTTGTCAAATACCGTATTGTGCTATCCTGGACACTATACGTAGTGACTAGGCTACGAATAAATGATGTCAGGAATTGTAACTGCGTTAGTAAAATGGCCTTGCGTGTCCTAGTAGGCGGGCTTTAAAAACCGTGTTCTGCGCATCATCTGTCGTGCATCTGACATTGCATCACGCGCGCACACCAATCCCTGCTTTGTTTCTGAATTTTAACCAATCACCAAGCACTTCTATTTGCAACCTCGAAAATGATTCTTATTTGAATCATAAGTCGTTTTGGTTTAAAGTATGGCCACTTTTTGTGTGGAATATGTTCTGAGTTACGCTTCCTGACTTTTTATTTATTCGTAGTGATTAGGTATAATATTGTTTTAAACTTAAGCGATTTTTCACTCATAAGTATTATTCTCTGAATGCACGATTCTAGCGCCAATAGGCCTTTTGTTTATTCGACTGGATGGCAAACGAGCAAGTGGGTCGCCTTATCCTAACACCAGGGGTATTACAGACGCGTTGCCAACCTAGAGGCCTAAGATGGGATACCTCACGTGCCAGTAATTTCACCGGCTGTCCTACTCTCCACGCCGAAACACAACAGTGCAAGCGCTGCTGCTTCACGGCAGGATTAGCGAGCAAGATGGTGGTAGCAATCCGGGCGGACCTTGCACAAGGTCCTACCACCTGCATTGTCTGGTCTGTAATAGAAACCTTCATTGAGAATACCATTACAACTAATCTTTTTAACTAAATTAACATTGAGAATACCTACCATTACAGTCGAGTTCGCGTTCATAAACTTGTGAGCAATAAGTTTTTGGTAAAAACTTCCTTTTTAAAACATTTTTTTTGTTGACTGTTCTTGTATTTTCACCCAAACTACATTTGAATACCAAACTTCAAGTCGATGCCATTAACCGTTGAAGAGTTCCGTCCTGTGGAGACGATCCTGGCCGGACTACCAGAATGTCACTACCAGAATAGATTATTGTATTGTCACGCAATTTACATAAGTATACCAAATTTCAAGTCAATCCAACTAATGGAAGATGGTCGAATAATTTAACTTGCAAGATTTGATTACAGACAGACAGACAGACAGAACGGGACAGGTGAAACTAAATAAATGCTTGTAAAAATTTAATCAAAATTATCTAAACACGCGCATTTCTACGTCGTTAACAATAGAGTCGTGTTCAGATATTTTGGATCAAAAATTATCTCACAAGTTTATGAACACGACTGTACAACTGATCTTTTTAACTAAATGGACATTGAGAATACCATTAAAACTGTTTTTTAACAGAATGAACTAAAAAAAGTCCTAGCACAACTGATAATACTATGGTTATCTCGATTCAAAGTCAAAGTCAAAATATCTTTATTCAATTTAGGCTATAACAAGCACTTATGAATGTCAAAAAAAATCTACCACCGGTTCGGAAAAACCTCTGCTGAGAAGAATTCGGCAAGAAACTCAACGAATTATATATTTTTTTAAAACAGATTTACAATATTATTAAATGATATGTAGGTATACATCACAAGTATTTAACACAACTTTATTTTTAACACAGTAGGTTCGCTATTTAAAGGGATCGCTAATGCGGATCGGAATTATTTCCAAATATCCCTGTCCATGATATTCCTTTGGGAATACTTCAGGACAGGTGTTTCTTCTACGCGTAGCTGTTTGTTTAATTAATTCAAAATATATTCAGAATCCTATTATAAATAATTATGATTAATTATTATAATGCAAAGATTCTGTCTTCGTTTATTTATTGATTCCATATTTTCATCAAACTAAAACAAAAAAAATATTCAATGACATTCCTGCCATGTATTCATTATTCAATATGTATTAAAGAAACAACATCTGGGCAACATACAAACAAGTTTATTTATGACCTTGAGTATACATATTAGTGTACCATCTCTTCCTACGCACTCCTCAGCAGCGCCACTCTGTCAAATGAGTGAAACGTCAGTCATGCGTCTTTGTCCGCCGTCTCACTTTACGAGCTACGTGCGTCGCGTCCTCATACACTTTTAAATAATAATGAATGACTCCGTTGTTGTCAGTGTGCGCTGTGTTCTTAAGATATACATATATAGGTTTACTAATGTTTTGGCGAAAATTATTTAGCAAATTATTAACTCCCAAACTATTTAACCCATATTTTTATTTAGGCGAAATTTCATTTCCCAACTCAACATTTCGCACTGATATCATTTCCCGACTAATGATTTGATAAATGATTATTATGCAAATTATTACCTGGGATGTTTTTAAGATGTCATTTGTGTTTTCGTCAAATGCGTTGATTGGCATTCCTTAATTTAGCAAGCAAACAAGCAAGCAAGCCAATGTTTTTTTTCCGTTCTGTTACAAAAAAAACCTAACATCGAAGGCTAAAGCGGAAGCTACGCTACGCTTCGCTCCCGCCTTAGCCTTCTGAACCTAACCTATCCAAGTCGCTTCTGCCTAGTCTCGTCTTGCTCGCTCGCTTCGCTCGCTCACCGCCACATAATTTAAAATTTATTCATTTTATTATATATCATGACTGAACTACCTTATGTGTAAAAATTGGCCAAATGTTATTTGACTATTTGTTATTTTCCTTAGCCAATCATTTGCTACATAATTGTTTGCCACATAAAAGTGTGATGAAGTAAAATTTTGCAATATAAAAATGTTGCGTAATAAGAAAAATGCGAAGCAAAGTTATGCCAAGGATTGGTTTGCCAAATGAAACTTCGGCGAAAGGTTGGTTGCTAAGTGAAATTTGGCAAAAAATATTTCGCTTTTACCCACGGGTTCACTCGCGTTAACCATTAGATGTGTCATTTTAATTGAAATTGCGGAATTTCGCAGTTCCCGTAAAATTGTCACAAAAAAATTCTCTCTCAAATTTTGTCTCTATATTGAACTTTCTCGATTCGATTTCGATCGAATATTGGTATGAAAATTACCCTTTGTGTTATTCCCAAAATCCAGCTGTATACATATTAAATTTCATCTAGATCCATCCAGTCGTTTCAGCGTCAAAGAGTAACTAAACACGAACTGACACACTATCACATTTATTAAATGAATTCTTCAATTTTTATTATTTGAACTATATTCTTACCTATTTGTTATTCCAAGTTTATTCCAAGCTACCCTGGAAATGGATCAATCTTACAAGATTTACTTATAAGTAATAAAAACAACTAATGTGCGAACAAAATCAACTAAAAGTAAAAATCTTGCGACGGAAAGCACAAGCCCGGTCTGAGTGGAGAGCCTTGGGGGAGGCCTATGTCCAGCAGTAGACGTCTTTCGGCTGACATGATAATGATGAAATTTTCGCTGGTGTAGTTGCTAATTGTCGCCCAACCGAATGCCAAATTTCAAGACATCCAGCCAGTAAATATTGCAAGTCAAACAAAAGCTCGTAAAAGCTTTTATAAAAGGACAAAACTGAACACTCCGTGTTGCTATAAATATTTTAAAACACAAGAGTAAGTTCTCATGTCCAGAACTCCTAAGTCGTTCAAGCTCAACCCGACCAATGTCCATGTGGGTCCATTAAGCCCGCTACTAATTCCACTCACGCGCGCCACTCGCTTTCGCATGCAAATTGGGGGTGTCTTCAACCCAAGACGCTACCTGTGGCGTGAAATGTAGGGGTCATTTTTAAAAGCCGGAAAAGGGTTGGCTATATTTTTATTGTTTTATGGTGAATTTTGTGGTTTATTATTATGGTAGAGAATTAGCTTCTGTGCTGGTTAGGTACCGGATCATCATCATATCGGCCGTAGGATGTACAATATTGGACATAGGCATTCACAGCCCCTTAAACTACTAATAATTCTCAAGCAATCTGAGCCGCTATAATTTTCCTTGTAAATTTGATATATTTACTACCGTTTTGAATTTTTACAAATGTTTCCACCCTAAAGTTTAGATTTTAGAGGAGGGGGGGGGGGCTCGATTTTAATGAAAATGTTGAATATTTCGCAAATAGATCACTGAATAGAAAAATCGTCTTAGCAACCTCACAGTGTCACAGTGGTTTTAAAAGGTCTATCCAACGATACCCCACACTATAGAGTTAGTGTTAGGTGAAAAACTAATACTAACGGTCTCTGAGCTTAGCCGCGGACGGACAGTCGGACAGACATGGCGAAACTATAGGGGTTCCTAGTTGTCTTTAAGACGGAACCCTAAAAAACTAAAATAAAACTAATACTAACGGTCTCTGAGCTTAGCCGCGGACGGACAGTCGGACAGACATGGCGAAACTATAGGGGTTCCTAGTTGTCTTTAAGACGGGACCCTAAAAAACTAAAATAAAACTAATACTAACGGTCTCTGAGCTTAGCCGCGGACGGACAGTCGGACAGACATGGCGAAACTATAGGGGTTCCTAGTTGTCTTTAAGACGGAACCCTAAAAAACTAAAATAAAACTCAACTAACTAAAAAATAAAAATAACATTACTCACGAAATACCATTCAAAATGTGAAAAATTGCTAAACCAGAAATAAAAGTGGAATACGCAGTTCCACAGATGATATCAGAAGAATCGGTTCACTGGAGCCGAAAACGATGTGTGTCAAAGAAAATTCGAGTTCTTGAGCTCTATATAGACGTGTTTGACACAGCGAGCATGTCGAGCGTGTTAATGATAAAATATTAAGTAGTTGGGCGGAAGCCTTGCTCAAGCTAAAACTCGGGAGTCACGTTTTTACAGAGATAAGATCAAACTGAATCAACCTCATAAATGTCAAAAATCGTTAGAGCCGTTATCGAGATAGCCGAAATAAATAAATATCCAGGAATAGCTCGTGTCGTGTACAAGGTATTACATAGTTTATAAGTAGATTAGGTACTGTAAAAAAAGCCGTAGTGGCCTAGTTGTTTGACATTAAGGGGCTGTTTCACCATCCATTGATTAAATGTGATGCCGTCTCCGTCTATTCGAACAAAACAAATAAGAGACGGCATCACACCTAACCGCCAGTTAACACTAATCAAAGGATGGTGAAACAGCCCAGTATTTAATATTTATTTATGCACATTATGCACTTTAAAAATATAATATAATTAAATTAAAATAAATATTTACAAGGGGGGCTCCCATACAAAAAAAAATTTTTTTTTTGCTAATGTCTAATGTTGTTTAGATAATGGTACGGAACCCTTCGTGCTCGAGTCGGACTCGCACTTGGTCGGTTTTATGCAATAAAGAGTTATGAACATACAGTCAACAGCAGAAGTGGGTTAGCGGTTACGGTACTCAAATGATCTACGCACGACTCTGCCGCCAAGTTAATAAGAGAGTGTTTAGATAATTTAGAGCACCACAACCCCATCTACTTCTACTGACTGTACCTACAACCTTCGTTTCCGCAGAGGCTAAGCTCTTCACCTCTGCATCCACCAAAAGACCTCCGTTGCAATCCTAGTAAAAACATGTCTACAGAATAACGTGAGGAATATCCTCTCGCAAGAAATAACAATCAACAAAGGAATAGATATCATCCAGTAATTGCACAAGTTGTTCGGAAACCAATTAACAGATAATGTTCAAGACGATCCGAACTTTCTTGGAGGATCGCATCGTTAATAGCGTCTGTTTAATACAGTATAGGTGAAAAACTAAAGTAGGGTGACGGCACCAGTCATGGACAGGAACCAATAATGTAATATTTTTTCCGCTAACCCAATATTAAGAAACGGACGCTACTTTTTACCCGACTGCGAAGAAGGAGGGTTATGTGTTTGACGCGTATGTATGTATGTCTATTCCTATGTGTTAGATTGTAAGCTTTCAAAAAATGATTTTTATTCAAACCTATCGAGTAGGGTATCAAATGAAAGCTAATAATTACTTATTCCATTCTAAAAATAGGTCGGTTATAAACGTTTTAATATACCATTTTCACATAAAAGTGTGAAATGAAACAATAAATTTAAAAAATCTAAAAACCTGACTGCCGTAAAAAATACTAAAAAAAGAAAACAAGTCTAGTGGGCTAAAACTTTGTTAAGTAGCTAACTTAAAGTTCAACAGTCGGGACCCATTTAAATCGTGACGCTAAAAAATTCTTACCTAATGGGTCCCGGCTGTTGTACTTTAAGTTAGCTACTTAACAAAGTTTTAGCCCACTAAACTTGTTTTCTTCTTTTTAGTATTTTTTAAGGCAGTAGGGTTTTTTTCTTTTCTTTTTTTAATCTTTATTTATTATGGAACTTTGATCAAACGCAGTAGGGTTTTTGAATTTTTAAATTTATTGTTTTTTCTAAAACTAATAACACTTATGCGCAGATAACTGATGATGATAACTGGTAAAGTTCATGAATGGTGAGCTATAAGGCAATGAATCCTTGCTGTTCGTTACTGGATACTATTGTGCTAAACATGTCCATGATTGGTGCCGTCACCCTAAATGAGCTGAACTAAAGTAAAGGGAATTAAAAAATTAAGTGAATGATGATCGCTAGTTCATTGATATGGACCTCCGCAAAGTAAAGCCTAGTTTAGTCTTGCAAGAAAAATCTTGCAAGTCGCATTACATTGCGAGGCCGTAAAGCCAACTAGTTTGTAGTGGTCAATCGAGCGCCGCAATGTAGGTAATGCAACTTGCACGATTTTTCTTGCAAGTCTAAACTCGGCTTAACGCCTGATTCGATACATTATGTAAATGACCTGTTATACACATACTAGCTTTTGCCCGCGGCTTCGCCTGCGTGGAATTCGGTTATCGCGCGCTGTTCCCTCGGGAACTGTGCATTTTTCCGGGATACAAGTAGCCTATGTCACTCTCGGGATAAACTATCTCTATGCCAAAAATCACGTCGATCCGTCTCTCCGTTTCGACGTGAAAGACGGACAAGCATACAAACACATACACTTTCGCATTTATAATATTAGTATGGATGGATGGATGTATTAGTCCTCAGAATTGGTATGGATTTAAGTCATTTTTCGAACATGGAACGTCGACTTATCTATGTATGTGTTAGGCAAAAATATATTCTTTGTATTGAAAAGTATAGTATCTGTACGATAATGGGTATGTGTAGATGTGTTTTTGTTGCATTTTATTTTTTCTGATCTACTGTTGATGCACCACCTGCTGTGAACTAGTCCTTCCTTCTTTCTGTAAAAAGGTTGCCTGGAAGAGTTGTAATTTTCTCTGTGTATCTGTTTTCTGTATCGCTTACTATTTCTGGTGTACAATAAAGAGTAATTGTATTATAGTATAGGAACTATGCCCACTAGCACGTCACCAACCGTCGCCGTCGCTTATCATGTATGCGCTTTTCATTCCGTTTCTGACACGTTCCTATTACTGTCATAGCATGATACGGTGTAGTGAGTAGAAACCTTAAACCTACAATACAAAATAAAAAACCTCATTGAAAATCGTCCGTCCGTTTGAGAGCTGCGATGCCAAGACAAATATTGCCGTTAAACTTATTACACCCATCTTTTGCGTCGGGGATCAAAAATGGACGTCCCCAGACAACATTTGGGAAAAAAGTCCTGGCCTTAATATACAGCCCCTAAGGCACAGGTTTAAACCTAGTTTAGGGGTCGAAAGATTGACCACTTACTTAAGATCTTTTTGTACAAACTTAAGTTTATATGACTTGTAACACTTCTTTTTGAGTACAATAAACATTATTATTATTATTACAGAATATTGCTCCTTAAAATGACTAAAATCTAAATCTAATTAATTGCTAACTACCTCCATTTAAATATACAGAAATAAAGATTTCAACCCTAAACTGCCGTCTTGATTAACGATTGTAAATTGTCCCAAATTACCATATATCTTGCGGTTCGAGCCAAATGGCCTAATTTTGCTCCGGAGCTCTAGGTTTTGTCTAAATTGTCTTCACTGCTTTAAAACATATTTATTACTTAAGAAATTAATATCGAAAATACAAACTGAGACATGGATGCACAGAAAAACCAGAAAAAGAGACCAGCACTGAGAATCGAACTCAGTTCCTCAGCAATCCGTGCTGCGTGCTATAACCCCTACACCACTGCTGGACAGGAATCTAGACACGAATTTTTCCTATGCATACATATCTCAGGTTGCTTATTTCTACTTTGCTTCTTAAGTAATCATTTGTGCATATCAACGAATTCCAAGATTTTTAAAAGCGAAAAGATTTTTTGAAAGCTGGACAGGATTCGAACCCACACCACCTGTGACTTTAGGCGACAAAGGTGTCCTACCAACTAGACCACCGAGAATCCAAAAAGTCAGCCTAAAATGTTCTCGGGTCTTAGGTGTTTAATATGTATTTAAGTATGTATCTATCTATATAATTACATTTATCTGTTGCTTAGTACCCATAACACAAGCTATGCTAAGTTTATTTTAGGACTAGGTCAATTGGTGTGAATTGTCCCGTGATATTTATTTATTTTATGTGTATGCTTCACCAAACAATTGGGTAGATTCTTGGGTGAAACAAATTATATTCCATTTAATTCGTCAGATAGATTATTAGAACATATTAGACACCTACTTTTTCTTTTGGCAATCAAACAAAAAATGACAAAGATGTAGCGCGTCAAAGTTTAGGAGTGGTCAGTGACGTCACTAGTAAAAAGTCTACGACGATGTGACGTCACGCGGAACTTTAACCGGCTGCATGTCCATAATTTTTTATGTAATTATCAAAAAAAAAATTTTTGATTGCTTTTAGGAGCCTTTTTGTATTTTTTATTTCAACTCCAAATTTGTTACTTTTACGGTCATCCCGTGAAATCCAACAAAAATACAAACTGAAACGTGGATGCACAGAAAAAACCCAGAAAAAGAGACCAGCGCTGGGAATCGACCCCAGGTCCTCAGCATTCCGTGCTGCGTGCCATATCCCTACACCACCACTGAAAAGGAGTCTAGACACAAATTTCTCCCATGCATCACACATTACATTACATATGGTTGCGTTCACATTTATCTGATGCAGTGTGTTGTGTCGCATTACATGCGTAGAGAGAGAGGGAGAGAGCATCTCGACCTCGAAACAACAAGATAAATGTGAACTGGGCTTAATTAATTAGTCATCTTTAGGACGAACTAAAGTTTTTCTAAAGAAATCTATCCTATTTTTAACACAAATGTTATCAAGCTTGTTTTTTTGTTACAGGTAAAAATCTTTCCGGATGCTCATCTGAAAGTACCCTAAGCACTTTATTCTCTAGGCGCCCTTTTGAAGGTAACACATTGATATAAACTACGCAAAAGTTGTTCGAATGAGTGAAATACAGGCTGTCTGAAGGAACTGAAACCCGCTGAATTTTGCTGAAAGTGATACGGTTCGTGCCACCGACAAGTTAGACAGATAGATTAATCCAACTTGTTCAGTCTTTGTAACAGGTAATACGTATCCTGATTATCTTTGATGAATATAGAAAGGAAAGTATATATTTATGACATTTTCATGCGATATCGAATACCGGTACCAGTACCGATACAAATAAAACATCTTTGTTTTTGGTCGGATATCGGATAGTTCATAGACTTAAGCCACGGACGTTTCACACAAACAACTCTATAGTTTATTTTTTTATTTAGTTTGATGGGCCCTTCCCATAGCACGTCAACCATACGTCAACACATTCATAGTCCCACGGATTTAAATTAAGTAATTCAAGATTCGAGTAGTTATCGATTTTCATAAATTTTCGCCTCTATTTTGCACTCGTGCGAAGCCCAGGCGGATCGTAAAAGACCAAGCAAAGCGCTTTGAGCGAATAAATATTAACTATCGTTTACCCGCGGCTTCGCACACGTAAATCATTAGGTCCAGCAGCTGAATTGGAATTCTGGGATTTTTAAAAATTCCCATGGGATTTCACGAAAATTAAATTGGTGTTTTCATTGACGTTACATTAAAAACAATCATGGTCAAACATGACTCTAAGCCCAGCGGTTGTTATTTCGAGATTTTATCCCTATCCCGTGGGAATATTGGAATAAAAAGTCGGCTATGTTTTTATTCTAGATGTCCAGCTATCTACATACCAAATTTCATGACTCTAAGCCCAGCGGTTATTAGTTCGAGATTTTATCCCTATCCCGTGGGAACATTGGGATAAAAAGTAGCCTATGTATTATTCCAGACGTCCAGCTACCTACATACCAAATTTCATGACTAAGCCCAGCGGTCGGTATTTAGAGATTTTATCCCTATCCCATGGGAATATCGGGACAAAAAGTATCCTATGTTTTAATCCAGGTTATAAACTATCTTTTTGCCAAATTTCATCCAAATCCGTCCAGCCGTTTCAGCGTGAAGAAGTAACAAACATACTCACTCACTCACAAACTTTCACATTTATAATATTAGTAGGATACAAGGGCAGAGTCGCTCTCTACTGGCCTTGCAGTGGTGAAACAGATAATGGAATGAGCCGTATTCTAACTAAAGTGTATTAAAAATGTACGCACCCTAAAATAGTTTATCTTTTAGCTATAATAAGACCTCATTCGCCATTCAGTCCAAAATTGTCCAAAAGGTTGAATCGAGAACCTATCTCCTATCGAATCAATAAAGCCAATCGTGGCTGATCAACCGTCCTTATCCCGATGATAACCTGAACATCCTGATACATATTGCGTCCGCCGCTTTCTTTCAATAGGTACGCAACAAAAAGAAATTGGTTTTCTCTTACGGTACCTGAATCCAAGCGGGGAACGGTTCCGTAACGCTTATTTGATTATTTTGTGGTATTAGGAGTGTCTGGGAAATAATTGAATGTCGTTTGGTGCGTGTGATTGTGATGAAAGGACCGTTGACATACAGTTATGTTACAGGCCGCAGTGGCGTAGAGATAGGTCAATCTGGAACTGAAGGTTCAGAAGAGTCAGATCCTTAAGCGGATCCGAATCGACTCCGAGGAGTTACTAACTCGAACCAAACTATTGAATCGAGCGCCCGCGATCGGCGAATCAGCACTCTTTGCTTTCGTTCAATCACTTCGGATTGGATCGGATATGTTCCGTCGGGCGCTGAGCCGGTATGCCGGTAGTAAATCCGAAGTGACTCACAGATTCGAAAGAGTCTTTATGACGAAACGGTACTCCAGTACCACGGTACTGAGCCGATTTGGACGGAGTCGGATCGGATCGGACGGAACCGAATTGTTCAGCCTTCGTCATAGACAAGATAATGATCACTCTAAATAACCGGATTCAATGAAGGAATCGGGAGTCGATGTACGGAGTCGGTTCCGATATCCGAGCTGAATTTAGTGAATCAGATCACTTTTTGGAGTCGAGATTGCCCATGTCTGCAAAAGAAAGATCTTTATCCAGACAAAAGTTACGAGTATGCCTCTAAAGTGCAGTCGCAATTACACTTCACCATTTCTATCTATCAAATGGCGTAGAGCGGTAGAAAGAGATGGTGAATTGAATATGACTGTGATTGCGAGCGCGTTTAACGAATGACCACCGGTTTTAGTTTCGTGCAGTTAATTGGGATTTGCGTGCCGAAGTCCCCTCCCCAGGCGATAGAGGGCAATTGTTTTATTCCTTTATAGACGTAAGTTTTTTACTTTTTCTTTTTTTGTCGGCGTCGCGATAAAGGTATTTCGATGTATGTCTGTGTTCGTTCGTGGGTGTGTGTTTGTAGTATATTCGTTAGTTTAGCTGAAATTGCTACGCTTCTTCCCGATAACTTTATTTTTAAATGGAGGTTATGAAGAACCCCACCTGCGTATGTACTGCTTAAGAGAGGGTAACACTGGATATTCGTAGTCTTCGTAGATACCTACAAATTTGTACGAAACCTTCGATACGCGAGTTTTAAAGTACCATTTTCGAGATAATCATGGGGTTCGGCTGTTGTCGCTTTTAGCCACTAGCTTCCTACTCCAAACACTTCTTCCGTTTTGCCGGCACCAAATTAACGAAGCTTCTTTTAAAAGTGCTTCAATTTACAACCAAGACAGCAAAACCGCATTTTCCAAGGCCTTACTTGCACTTGGCGTTAATAGAGCCGGTCTGCAAACGCTTAGTATAATTGGACTGTTTGTGTAAATCTAGGAATATAGTTTAGTCAGTGTCTGAGAAGAATTGTGCGAGGGTGACAAATGCACGTCTTTGAGTTTGTTAGCAGACTTTAGCGGTAGAATAAATCTTCGTGCGGATTTGTTATTTACTTTGTGGAATAAAATGTGGCTTTAAATTCGTAGAAAGATGTATATTCGTCACCATCACACTATTTCACAAGCTTGTAAGTAGGTATTGAGAACCTGACCTGACTACGAAGCTTGAAGTCCCGGGTTCGATTCCCGTGTCGGGGCAGATATTTGTATTAAAAATACGAATGTTTGTTCTCGGGTCTTGGGTGTTTTATATGTATTTAAGTATGTATCTATCTATATATTTATCCGTTGCTTAGTACCCATACACAAGCTTTGCTAAGCTTACTTTGGGACTAGGTCAATTGGTGTGAATTGTCCCGTGATATTATTATTATTATTATTATTATTCAACATACAAAAACGAAAGAACGAAAACATTCTCACTTATGGTATTTTCATAACATCAAACTCATCATCATAACTCTCGAACGGATGGATCGATTTCGATGCGGGTTTTTTACATGAAATGCGAGTTTTCTTGGGGTGGTTCTTAGCTATGTTTCATTAAAATCAGTTCAGCCGTTGCTGAGATATTGAACTTTGAAATGACAAGGGCTTTTTCAGCTTCTATGTTGATTATGATTTGGTTATACATGAAAATTTTACTGAGATAAAAACGGCCGGGAATCAAATTATGTAAATAGTATGCAACCTCGCTTTAACATTTAATTGACGAACGCTGCATTCGTAACGTTTAGACTGGGCACAGTAATAACCTTACAAACTTATAAAAGAACAACCCCCTACATTGTTATTTCAAGGTCGCAACAAAATGACTGAAAAAGAAAATCAGATTTAACCTTCATTTTGGTGTACAAGTTCTATCCTACTAATATTATAAATGCGAAAGTTTGTAAGTCTGCTTGTTTGTTTGTGTGTTACCTCATCTCGTCTAAACTGCAGAAATGATTTAGATTAAATTTGGTATAGATATCGGCGGCCGATATTAAAATCTGCCAGATCACGAAATTCCTAGGCATATCGTGAAATGGCGCCATTTCATGAATTGGCTAAGGGACATCCGCCATATCGTTCAAAGCTCACGGTTTAACGATTTGCCTAGTAACGTTTAGGCAAATCACGAAGTTCCTAGGCATATCATGAAACGCCGCCATTTCATGATTTGGCCAGTTTAGGCAGATCATGAAATTCCTAGGCATATCACGTAACGCTGCCATATCGGTTCTGGCACTTCGCCGGCCGCTGCCGCGGCACGCTCGCTTCGCTCGCTCGGCTCGTGCGTTGTGGTCACAATTCACACTAACCACTCCTCGCTTAGCTCTTCGTACCTATTTTTTTCTTTTTTTCGGCAAATCACAATTTGCCCGGTATAGAGCTAGGAATATCGACGAATGCGTTGCTCTAATCGATCTGCCGTGTTGTTTTTCATCATGCCTGGCCAACTTTTAGGCATATCATGGAATGGCGGCATTTCACGATATGCCTACGAATTTCGTGATCTGGCAGATTTTACGATCGGCCGCCGACATATAGATAATTTGAGTCCTGAGGAATAGGAATTTCCCAGTTCCAGCGGGATATCGATAAACGCGGCGGGTGGAGTCGCGGGCAACAGCTAGTAGATACAAAACATACTCGGCGAAAACACGAAGTTGAAAACCTTCACGCAAGTGAACGTAAGCAAGTTTAGCAGTTCCCGTAGCTCAAACGGGCAACATGTGCTGGTGTAGTGCGGCTTTATTTGCATGGCAAACAAATTTGCCCGTCAATAGCGTGTGCCCGGGGAACTCTAATAGTGGCCCGTGGCCCTTTGCCCGGCCCTGGGCTAGGGATGGGACTAGCACGACAAATATTTATAATTTTTCTTAAAAAAACGGTGAAGCGCATAAGTACAAATTAGTAGGTAATGTAGAATTAGAAATCAAGTAGAATTGCTGACTTAGCTAGACATACATACATAAAAGTATTTTTAAAAAATAATGAATGTATTTCCAAGTATGTAAAGCCAGTAATGCTGTTAGTTAACATAACTTAAAAATAAAAACTAAGCCAGTTGGGGATGATCATGTAGGTTTCGTCAGTTCGAAATAAGCTTGTAGATATAACAGTTGTAAAACAATCAAAGTTAAGCAGAAAACGTCACGTTTTAGACAGATTTATGCTCGCATATACACAGGCAGCAGGGCTACTACGTAAATCGAAACTCGAAGTTCGTATCGTACCGTACCGTCCCTCTCGCTCTCGTATTAAATAGTATAAGTGTCAGAGGGACCGCACGACACGAAGTTCGAGTTTCGAGTTTCGTAGAAGCTCTGCCTGGTCTCAGACGTAGAAATAGCGGTGACGAGTGCAGAGATGTAATAAGTGTTGCCAACGTCTAAATGTTACAGTACATTGTGCATTAAGGGGCATAAGAAGGGAATTACCTACTAACGAGAGTCTATTTGATTTTAATGACTCGAGTTTGTAATCCCCTTACGACCACAATACACACAATGATTTTCATTGCATTGCGAGGAAAAAATGTAAAAAATGAAATTATTTTGTGTCTAAACACTTCACAGCTCGGCAAAAGAAAGACGCTAAGAAAACATCGAATAAAATAATGGCTACACACTACAATGCAGGGGGCTACAGCAAAATTCGAAAAGCGATTTCGTATCGTACCGTCCCTCTCACTCTATTATTAAATAATATTTGCGTCAACAAAACGTATGTACTTCTATTTTCGAATTGCATAGTAGTCCCCCTAATTTGTCACTTTTTTCGAGTCGTCTATCATGATATTGCCAAGTTAATTTATTTCAACATGCTAAACAATATTTACTAAAATAATTGCAAAACCATTTGTTATAAATTTAAAATTTAAAATAACGAAGTCTCATGATGCGTGGAAAGTTTTTATGGTGTAAAATTGGGTTATAGCCACAGGTTATTGCTAAGTTTTAAAGATGTAATCCATTCCTGTCAAGTACGTCAACGGTGTCAGTTATATTTAAAATTCTTGAAATTTTTATTTCGACTAATTATATCTTCCATTGTAAATTTATGCGATCTACGGGATGAGTGAGCGAAGTTTTTCTTCGCTGTCACCATCCATGAGCGTAAGTAGCGTGGTTGAGGTTGAGGCATCTCTGTTAGATTATTTTATTGTGCTAATAGGTTTGTTTCGATTTATGTTTGTCTATGGTTTGTCTTTTTCTGTTCTCTGTATGTCAAGGAAACGTTATTTATAAAAGTCATGTCAAAGTTGTGCTGATCTTTTATTCGCAAGATTACTTCTAATATTAAAAGGTTATGGGTTTAAAATGAAATAACAATGCGATAATCGGTCTGAAAAATGGCTCAGAAAAAATAGTCGGAGTATTTTGTAATTTTCAGGTAAAATAAATTGATAAAAATTTAAACGGTAAAACAAAAGAATGGCTTCCATGGTAATGCCCCAACTTGACGAAAAGCAAAATTTTTCAAATTGGAAATTTAGAATTAAAATATTATTAGAAGAAAAAGGCATTGCAACAATTTTAAAGGATGATCCTCCAAAAGATAAGGAAAAATTTCTACTTCAAGATGCGAAAGCAAAATCCACGATCGTACAATATGTATCCGACAAATATCTGGATATTATTAAAAAGGCCGAAACTAGCAAAGAAATGATTTCAAAGTTAGAAGAAATATTTGAACGGAAAAGCGTATTTAATAAGTTACACCTCAAGAAGAAACTACTATCATTAAAATGTACGGGTAACTTACAAGATCATTTCTTGAAATTTGACTCGATCCTTAGCGAGATGGAAGCTGCGGGCTGTAAGCTGGACGAAAGTGACAAGGTAGCTCATTTATTACTTACTTTACCAGATTCATATGAAACAGTTATTACTACTCTAGAGACTATGAGCGTAGACAAAGAATTAAGTCAAGACTTTGTAAAAGCCCGACTATTAGATGCCGAACTTAAAAATAGCGGCAAAGAAACAATGCCTGAGGTGACATTCATGGCCTGCTTTAAGTGTGGCAAAAGAGGCCACAAAGCAACCGATTGCTTTAGTAACAACTACAACAATTATAACCAACAAAGAGGTCGTACTGTGCATAGAGGCCAAAACTCATATAGAGGAAGATCATACCGAGGAAGAGCATACAGAGGTACATATAGAGGTCAAAGTCAAAGCCCACACAACTCGAAAGATAAATTATCATTTATAGCAATGGCCGCAATTGAAAATACAGATAATTTCATATTAGATTCAGGTGCAACAAACCATATGGTAAAGAAAGAATGTGAAAAATATATAACTAATATAACAGAACTATCAACACCAATAAAAATACAAATAGCAAATGGACAGGTCCTAACTGCTCGAAGAAAAGGCATCTTAACAGTTGATTACCAATGTTCACGACCATTACAAATTGAAATTGAAGTATTACTAGTAGATGGATTGCGACATAATTTATTATCCATTAACAAGCTAACAGAAAAAGGTTTTAACATCACATTTACTAACAACAATGTTTTAATACGGAAAGAAAACATATGTATTAAAGGTAATAAAAGTAATAACTTGTACACACTGAAACTTGACTTGAATATTGAAGAAGCTCATATTGCAAACAGCAACAGCGATATATGGCACAAAAGACTTGGTCATATAAACTACAATGATTTGAAACTATTAAACTTACCTGTACCAGAGAAGATATGCGATACCTGTATTGAAGGAAAAAGCACAAGGAGAAGCTTCTATTATCAGAAAAGCAACAGTAAACAAATTGGAGATTTAATACATTCCGACATATGTGGACCCATAGAACCCACTAGCATATATGGCTTTAAATACTTTCAAGTACTTATTGATGACTATTCACATTACCTTGTGGTACGTTTACTGAAAACTAAAGATGAAGCTGAAAGCAATATAATAAACTACATAAAGTTTATAAGAACACAATTCGGACTAAAAACAAAAAGATTAAGACTAGATAATGGGGGCGAATTTAATTCAAACAACTTCAAAAATTACTGTACAAATAAGGGAATACAAATAGAATATACAACTCCCTACACGCCCCAGCAAAATGGAACTTCAGAGAGAATGAACCGTACAATATTAAATAAAGTGAGAACAAAACTAATTGAGACTAAATTACCGAAAGAATTATGGAGCGAAGCAGTAATGACATCTGCATATGAGATAAATAGAAGTCCGACTGCAGCATTAAATGGAAAAACACCATTAATGTTATGGCATGGTCATAATAACTTGTCAAAACTGAGAGTTTTCGGCAGCCAAGCATGGGCTGTCACATTACCTAAACCAAGAAAGTTAGAGCCAAGAGCTAAGAAGTTAATAATGGTTGGATACTCTGGCTCGGGATATAGACTATATGATCCAACAGCGAATAAAGTAATTATATCTACAGATGTAAAATTTAATGAAAACGAAATTGTATACAAAAATGAAAAGACAGAAGTAAAACAGACTAAGTTCTTACCGTATATAAATAATGATGATGAAGAAGAAGAAGTCGAAATAAATAATGGAAAAACATCAGTAAATGAGAATGAAAATGAAAATATTGGAATCGAGACAAATAATGAAAATATAAACAGACGTAATGAGGAAGAAAATAATGGAAGTGAAATTAAGACTACAACAGAAGAAGACATATTTCATTTATGTTCAAATGATATGATTGATAATACAAGGCCTGGAAGAAAAATAAATAAACCAAAACATTTGAATGACTATGAAGTTTACATGGCATACTGTTTAATAAGTTCAGAAGATCCTGTAGTTTATGAAGAAGCGATTAAAGACAAAGAATGGGAAGAAGCAGTACAAAAAGAAATGAATTCACTAGAAAACTTACAAACCTGGGAAGCAGTAGAAGCTAAAGGCAAAAAGGCAATTGATACGAAATGGGTGTTTAGGACTAAAGAAAACGGACTAAAGAAGGCTAGATTAGTAGCAAAAGGTTTTCAGCAAAAGGAGAGCTATTTCGGAAACAATTATTCACCGGTAGCAAGGATGAATACAATTAGAATGCTGTTAGCACATGCAGTAAGAAAGAATTATGGTATATGTCAATTAGATATACCTACAGCTTTTTGAATGGAGTGTTGGAAAATGAAGTATATATAAAAGTACCGAAAGGAGTAAAGGTTGAGAAAAATAAAATATTGAAGTTAAAAAGAAGCTTATACGGATTGAAAGAAAGTCCAAAATGCTGGAATGAAAGGCTTAATGATTTCTTATTAAACAACGTGGGACTAAAAAGGTCTCAACATGATTTTTGCTTATATTATAACAGCAAAGTATGGTTTTTAGTATTTGTCGATGACATACTGCTGACAGGAGAAGAGGAAGAAATAAAGAAAGTAAAGATGATGTTATTTCAAGAATTTAATGCAAAAGACTTGGGAATGATTAACAAATTTCTTGGAATGGAAATTACTAGAGATGAAAATGGAATGAAAATAAATCAAAGCAAACAAATAGAAAAAATGTTAGAGAAATTTAATATGACTGAATGCAATGGAGTTAAGACACCTATGGAAAAGGATATACAAATAACAGAAACTACTGAAGTAATAGATGTTCCGTACAGAGAAATAATTGGGAGCTTAATGTTTTTAGCAACAGTGTCAAGGCCGGATATCAGTTATGCAGTATCCTACTTAAGTCAATTTTTAGATAAACCGAATATTGAATGCTGGAAACAAGCGAAAAGGATTCTGAGATATATGAAACAAACCAAAGATTATGGACTGAACTACAAGAAAGATAGTGACAGTTACACTATCGAAGCCTACTCAGATGCCGATTGGGCAAGTCAGAAAATAGACAGGAAAAGTATGAGTGGATGTGTGATAATGTATTGTGGAAATGTCATTGGATGGTTTTCACGGAAACAGAATAGCGTCGCGCTTTCTACAGCCGAAGCAGAATATATAGCACTGGCAACTACGTGCAGTGAGGTAATAAACATCAAAGGACTAGCGAGAGACTTTGGTGAGTGTTTGATACCTATAGTTTATGTAGACAACATGGGAGCTATTGCCATGTCAAATAGCTATGAAAATAGCAAACGTGCAAAGCATATTGATATTAAATATCACTTTGTCAAAGATTTAATTAGAAATAAAACCATTGCTTTATACCATGTCGACTCATATAATAATGCAGCTGATATGTTTACTAAGATATTGTCTGCAGAAAAATTTACTCATAACAGGAATTTGTTGTCTGTACACTAGTTAATATTTAATATTTCTTATTACTTTTATAAGAATATGCGTTCCAAATTAAGGAGGAGCTAGTATAATTAATGTGTTAATGATAGACACTATTTCTATTACAGTTTTATTACTTTAGCGAATGCTATACATTTAATGTTATTTACTTTGCAGCCGTTATAGTGCGATTGTAAATGTTCAGATTTAAATCATTACATTTATAATCGAGGAGGAGTGTTAGATTATTTTATTGTGCTAATAGGTTTGTTTCGATTTATGTTTGTCTATGGTTTGACTTTTTTCTGTTCTCTGGATGTCAAGGAAACGTTATTTATAAAAGTCATGTCAAAGTTGTGCTGATCTTTTATTCGCAAGATTATTTCTAATATTAAAAATCTCAACATAACTTCGATGATGATGAGATTCTAAGCCATACTTCTGGAGTATTCGAGAGTCAGCCGAAAATTTCTAGTGGACTAGTGAATCATGACAACGATGAGGATGAAAGGTTCACGACTGTTGCGCGCAAGAGACCTCGAACACCCAACAGCAAAATGTCTATGATGGAAGTCGTAGAAGGCGTTGAGGTATATTTAACGGCCCAAGCAGCGTTACCGAAGCAACTAGCGTTAGCAAAACTGTTGAGAGCAGAGGCCATTGGCGGTATTCTTAAGATGAAATATAAAGGTTCTCTCAAAGTTTTGTTAGTCTTTGATTGCAAAGAGAATGCTCAAAAGCTGATTGATTGTAAAAAAATGGCTGAACTAGGATACAGTAGTGAATTTGCCATAGGAGAGAAGTGCTTTGGCATCCTCAAACAGATTGATTTAGATGTTGATGTCAAAGACATCCCATCTATTTTGACGGCAGATGTTGACATTATATCGGCGATACGTTTACGACGGTTGTCCGAAGATGGAAAATGGGTGGATTGCGAGACAATTCGTCTTTGTTTTAAAAGCTCTTCTCTGCCTTCATATGTTTACGGCTATGGATGCAGGTTCAAAGTTGAACCCTATACATTTCCAGTATCGCAGTGTTCGGGCTGCTGGAAATTTGGTCATTTAATTAAATTCTGCCCCACAAAGAAAATTATTTGCCCCAAATGTGGGCTGGGACATGGAAATTGCGAAAATTTGTCGTTTAAATGTGTAAATTGCAAGGGGGCCCATATGGCCTTAGATAAATCTTGTCCTGTATTTGTTAAAGAGAAGGAAGTAAGACAAATAATGTCAAGAACGAACTGCACTTATAAGAAGGCTGTTTCTTTACACAGTGAAAAGAAGAATGAGCAGAATTTCGTTAAAAATGACCACTCTTACGCCAAACCTGAACGTTCCAACCGCATAAGATTAGGAACAGGTGTATACTCTTACAGCGATGCATTAAAAAGCACTAATAAGTCTCCAGTAACTGAGTCTCCAATCCCCCCTAGGACAGGTAAATCCTTCCTTTATAAATGAAACAGAAAATCAATTTGAGCAAGTTGCATCTGATTCCTCAATTTCAATCGCAAGACAAAGCCAGCTTAGAAAAAGGCGTAAGAAGCAAGCGAAGAGAAGACAGCCAAACGTGAAATCTTCGAAGAATGTAAAGGATTCCATTGATTTTGATTTTGATGCGGAGAAAGAGCAGGACACACGTGATAAAAAGTTTTCATTTAAAGGTTTTTTCAGGAAGGTTAGGGATATTTTAAACTCGGAGGGGAATTTGGAAGATAAGGTAAAAATGTTATGCAAAATTGTCGTTGAGGAATTATGTGTTTATGTTTTTAAGATGTTGAGAGATGGAGATATGCTTAAGAACTTGTTATCTGGTTTACTATGGCCGTGAGTTCGCAAAGAATATCTATGCTTAGTATTTTACAATGGAACTCGCAAAGTCTTAGACCAAAGTTGGTGGAATTTGATTCATTACTGTCACAAGAAAAAGTACACATCGCACTAGTCTCTGAGACTTGGTTGGAACCGAACTCAGACTTGAACATAAGCGAGTATAATATTTTTAGAAAGGACAGGGATGATTTTTATGGTGGTGTTTGTTTGATCATTCACAAGTCAATTAAAAGTCAAACACATATATTGAACATTTCGAATACTGGAATAGAATGTATATGTGTTACTCTTTTGAATTGTAGCATTCTGCAAAATATTATTTTGGTATACTGTCCACAGACTGTCAGAACTTCACAAGCAGATTGGGATTTTTTATTTTCTAAATTTTCGGCTAAAACATTAATAGCAGGAGATTTTAACGCTCATCATTCTAATTGGTCTTGCAAGACTGATGCAAGGGGCTCTCAGGTTTTTGATGCTGCACTGGATTCCGGATATATATCTCTGAATGATGGACAAGCAACCAGAGTCAAGTCTGTGAACGGTATACTTCGAGAAACATCACCTGATATCTCTTTTATCTCTACAGATGTCGCAATAAACTTCACTTGGAATGTCATTAGCGAAAATTTAGGTAGTGATCATTTGATTATTAAAATGAAGATTAATTATAGGGAGCCAGTTGTTGAAATTAAGAAACGAAATTTTAAGCTAGCTAATTGGAGTTTGTATAAGGAAAGTGTTGGTCAAATACTAAGTTATCCAGGGAATACTTCTGATGTTCAAGAACTGTATAATTGTTTTGTGGACCATATCTACATAGCAGCGAACAAAAGTATTCCTTTTGTTGGAGTATGTCCGTATCCGAACATTAAATTTAAACCGAAACCGTACTGGAACAGTTCTCTTTCTGAATTAGTTGCTGCTCGTAGACTTGCGTTAAAAAAATTTAGAAAAAATCCGATCCCTCAAAATTTAAACATATTAGACCAAAAGATTGCTGATGCAAAAAGGGCTATATTACGTGCTAAAACAGATTGCTGGCATAATTATTGTAGTAGTATAGATGAATCGATGTCGGCCTCAGACATGTGGCAGAAAATGCGTTGGCTTAAAGGTTTTAAAAAGAAAAGTCACAATTTTTCAGTGTTAGATAAATCGAATATGCTCCACAGTATTGCTCCTGATTTTGTACTGCCACAAGCACCCAGGTGTAAATCTAGCAATCCTCTGTTAGAATCTAGGTTTTCAATGCACGAATTAAAAAATTGCCTTAAAAAGAAGGATACTGCTCCAGGGGATGATGGAATCACGTACTCTATGTTGTTTCATTTACCCGAATGCGGGTTGAAGTTCCTCTTGAACTTATACAATCTTATTCTTGAAACTGGGTATGTACCTTCCCAGTGGAGAGAAATTAAAGTTGTTTCTGTTCCTAAACCAGGCAGCAATACTAATTCTACTTCCAAAATAAGACCTATTTCACTTATCTCCTGTCTGTGTAAGACTTTACATATTATGTTGCTGAAAAGACTTGAATGGTATGTAGAGAAGAATAATATGTTAAGCCCACTTACTTCGGGTTTTAGGAGAGGTCAATCTTCTTTAGACTGTTTGACTCATGTTGTTTCACATATCCAAACAGGCTTTACTACAAATGTGAGTACGCTGGTATGCTTTTTAGACATTGAAGGTGCTTACAACAATGTTTTAGTTGATAAGTTAATCTGTATCTTAGACGAATTAGGAGCGGGCAAAAGAATTTGTGATTATTTTTGGAATTTTCTTAGTGACAGAATTCTCATAGTTAAAGATTGTGCTGGTGGTGAAAGTTCTCTGGTGAGGCATACTAGTAAAGGTTTAGCACAAGGTGACCCTATTTCGCCACTTTTTTTTAATATTGCCACTAGGAAACTCTGCAGGGATATTAAACAAGTACAAATATGCCAATACGCAGACGACTTTATTCTGTATAAAAGTAATTCGAACCTCTCTCAAAGTGTGGAAGATATTCAAAGTGCTTTAGATAGTTTTGTTACTATACTTAACTCTTTAGGTTTACAATTATCTGAATCTAAATCGAAATATTGTATATTTAGTAGAGGACACAAACAAAAATTAGTAAATTTAAAAGTTAATAATGTAGGACTAATGTCTGTAGATTGTTACAAATATCTGGGTCTTTGGCTTGATAAGTCGTTACGTTGGGGCAAACACATCAATGAAGTGGTGGCCAATGTACAAAAAAGGTTAAACTTATTTAAATTATTGGCTGCTAGGTCTTGGGGCCTGCATCCAAAACACTTGCGTAGAATTTACATCGCTCTGATTAGAAGTAGAATAGATTATGCCAGTTTTCTGTATGATAATAGTGCTAAAAGCAATATCTATAAATTAGATAAAGTGCAAAACCAGGGCTTGAGGATTATTGGTGGCTTTTTACGAAGTACGCCTGTCCACGCTATGGAAAGTGAAACTTGTATTCCACCATTATTTGTAAGAAGACGATATCTTGCTATCAAGTATAGTTTAAAGATCCGTTCTGTAGCAAATAATGAAATTATACCCCTTCTGGATAACTTAAGTTCGTTGTGCCAAAATAGGTATTGGAATAATAAAAAACTTCCTCTTCTGGTTGTCGCAAGCAAAGATACTGTAGAAGAACGTATATTTGCATCCAACCCTCTTCAGATGTTTTCCTTATCTACGTGGATGTCGAATATTGACGTAGATATTTTAATTTCATGTGATTTGGATTGTGTTATTACATCTAAAAGATCATATGAAATTAATAATCTTAAAGCAAATGTAATTTCGGAATTAAAACAAAAGTATAAAGGTTGGCACGTGTTATATACTGATGGTTCCAAATCTTCTTCGGGACGCGGAGCCGCTTTCTATGATCCAATTGGCTCCCTTGATAATCAGAATATAATATAATATAATATCTTTAAAGTTATAGGGAATGTTAGTGTTATGACAGTTGAGCTTATTGCAATTTCCAGTGCAATATCGTATATTCAAGACAAAGGTATTAGGAAGGCTGTAATATACACAGATAGTAAAAGTGCGTTACAACATTTAGCTCGTAGTGTTTCTGGGCACAGAGGTGTACCTGTAGCGTATGAAATTTTAGATAAAGTTATCCGTTTACAATTGAATGAAATTAATTTGCGATTTCAATGGGTGCCTGCACACATTGGATTGCGAGGTAACGAGGAAGCAGACCATTTGGCTAAAAAAGGTATCGTGGAAGGTCACGAAATTTATATACTACCATTTTATTTAGAGGCGACGAATAAATTAAAAATTAAATGCCATGAAATTTGGAAAGAGTATTTTGATGAACGTTCACGAGAAAAGGGTATTTGGTATAAGTGCATTCAGAGTGAACCTCCACGCGTACCTTGGTTTCAAAATATTAGTTTAAGTAGGATTAACATTGTAACAGCACACAGACTGCGAACCGGACATGTTCCTCTTAATAAGTTTTTACATCTGATGAAAAAAAGTGATTCACCAAATTGTGAATTATGCGGTACGACAGAAGATGTCCAACATTTATTAGTGGAATGTGTTCGGAATCGTGCTGCGAGGGAGGCGTTGGTTGCAGCAGCCAACCTGAGCAAGTATGACACGGGTATGTTTGTAGGTATTTTAGCTCAGCCGGCCTCAGACATGGCGTTAATGCTTTTCAGGTTGGCTGATGTGACAAGGAATTAGTTATTATCAATTGTGAGATGTAATTTTTTTTTCTGGTTAGTTAATGTTTTGCCCTATGGGCTAATGTGACAAATTTGTACGTTGCCCGTTTCAAATAAAAAAAAAAAAAAAAAAAAAAAAAAAAAAAAAAAAAAAGATGTAAAGAAAACGTTGGCTTGACTTGAAACCTCTTTAGTCTGAAATGACGTACCTACTTTATTTTTAAAACTTAAGTCATAAACTCCCTTGAGAAGAAAAACTATACGTAAATCCATAACTCCCCAGGAACCAAGAAACATTTTAATTTAAATTCTTAGCTACGTGACTTCTATCGTACCTACTTTCTAAAGAACAAATCAATGCTAAGAATAACTGCCGATTGTACCTATAAAATAGTTACAAATTATTCAATGAGTCTTTCCCATGTGTATTAAAGTTATTCGCAATTTTAATGAGACTATTGCGATTTTTCGCACTTGTTCCATTACAAGTGAAGAAAAGTGCTTGTAAAGGCCCAAAAGCTCAAAAGAAGTCGCAAAAAATCCGTAAGGAACTACGGTGAATAATTGCAAGAAGCCAACCGTCATTCCAGAGTCATACACGTCATTTTACAGTTCCGCAACTCTCACAAGTCGCGGACGTTGGCATATTAGTCACGTCCGCGACGAGCTCCTAACTAACTAGTGGTCGGATTACTGGCTGAAGCGTTAGCTTACTCTAGGGCTGACGCTTGCCAATGAACTAGAAACGATGAGATGATGATGAGATGTCTTTGTTCATCAATGATTACAGCGAAGGACGGTAGCTCCTGAATTTATAAAAAATAATAATCCCTAATATTTTATGGGTTTTTTTTCGCGCCTTCATACTTAAATAAGAAAAAAAAAGAGATATCCACTGTCACTTGCCAACTTTGTCATCATCTGTTATATTTGGTGAGACAGTTGACTTTTCAATATTTATATTATTCTATATTTTTCTATAGGTATAAATGCTTATTATTTGCTGTTTACTTTATGCACGCGAACGTACTTACTTGTAAGTCTATCAAGCACGTAAATTAAAAATTGCCTTCGAAGGATACTGGCAACCCTAAACATACAACCTTGATTAAGCCACCGTCTAAACGCAGTTCGTCTTGACTATCTCAATTTGCTACAATAATATCCTGGTGTCTTCTGACCGGAGGGTGCGGTACCCGCCTAAAGAGGGCTCGATTATACCTAGTGCCATCCACGAAGACGCGTGATTTGATTTGTCAAAATTAGACATTAATGACATTGTAATAAGAACCACGGCACGCGTCTTCGTGAATGACTCTACCCATAAACGCATCACTAGTTAAAGTACTTACTTGCGATTAAAAATAAAATTTGTGCTCTATGTAATATTTTAGCAAACAATTAGTACTTCAGTTTTTGTTAAAATAAGATAATGGTTACTTAAAGATAATCTTTATACTCGTATCTTTTATTTTAAATAGATTTTAAATCAAGCTAATTCGAAACGACAAAGTTTGGATTTTTTTTTTATTTGCTCGAGTTGTTTATGGTTCGCGTTCTTTTTTTATAAATCCTTACGAGCTGTGTACCAACAATAGTCGGCGCATTGCGGTGCCCGGTTTTTTTATTCCGCGTTATTATTGAACAATCGTTCTTGGCCGTTGACTCGTGACTTCTATCGTTCCATTGTTTAATTGGGATGTCCCAATTTTTGACAAATATAATAAATCGAAAACCATTTGGAGAAACAGGCTTTGTGAAGCGTTTTCAGAAATCGGTTTCCAAAAATGTGATAAACTGAATTAAATAAACAAAATTTAAGTAATGACCCTCATTTGACCCCTGCAGTGTCCCGTCAAAAAGGCAGTTATAAAGCAGGTCTACACTCTTAAGCAAATTGACAGTTCGAAATGTTGTTGTCCTGCTTACAAATTAAATTAAATTATTTAATTACTAGGTTACAAGCTTGTTACAAGTATATACAAATGAATTTAAATATCACATTTAATAAAAAGATCGATTTACTATCACACCATTAATTAAACTAATACAGGTATAATCCAAGCTAAAAGGAGAGAAATAAAAAACTATTTTCATGGTTCATTTAGGACCATAAGCCGTGCTTGAATTATTGTCAAATTGTTAAGTTATGCCACAGATTATGTTATGTACGACCTGAATTTTTCTAGCCAATGGAACGTGGCTTTCTCACTGTGACGTCATCCAGCGTATTTCGTAAAAAAAATATAAAAAATTAAATACTCATCCAAATTCAAAATGAATGAAAATGGTAGGTACCAACAAATGGTAGTTTCAATATCCTATTTTTTCCAAAAATATCATGGGACACTCATGGGACACTTGACTGACACCAATTAAAGCTTGTACTATGGATACTGGGCAACGGATAAACATACTTATATAGATAAACACATACTTAAACACATATTAAACATCCAAGACCCAAAATAAAAACTATGGGTTATTTTTTTTCGTGCATCCCAACATACAAAATTTCATCGAAAACGTTGGACCCGTTTCCGAGATTCTGATTATATACATACAAGAATTGCTCGTTTAAAGGTATTGGATAGATTATTATTGCGACCTTATTTGTCTGTAGTCTTTATTAATGTATAAAAATAAAAAAAGTACAAATAATAGGTTAGTATGCACTTTTACTTAATTTAGGTTATAATGTTATTAAACTCTCGTGAGACTTATTGATACTAAATTAAAATAAAAAAACTATGAAAATGATCTTCCGAAAAGATCGAAACTAGTCGGACCGTCCTGGCTTATAATCGTAAGTTGAGCCGTTTAATTTAGGAATAGATCACCAGAGGCTATGTTTTAATCTAGGTACTAAACAAATGGCTTATTAAATCGCTACTGGCAGTTTCGATGAATTCGTTTATATCGCGCCTTCTCGGGAGTAAAACGAGTTGGCAAAATTTCACGGCAATCGGTTCAGTAGTTAGGCCGTAAAAGCATAACCGCCTCACCTTCACATTTTATTAATATTGGAAAGGATATATCAATCTATAGCTGCTATAGCTATGTATGTATATGTATGTATGGCGATCAAAAACGTGCATTTGACTTTAACTGACGTTTAACTATTTCCTAACCCAGAAAAAGAAACAGTGTTTGTGTATGAAATAATGTAAAATACAATAATAAAATTTTCTGTAATTTTTTCCATAATTTTTTATTGTAAACTCTCGGTGAATGTAATATATTTCTTTGGAAAAGTTATCGGAACGTTTGTCTACTGTTTCGCTTTTGTTTTTACTACAATAAAGTGGCCCGGGGTAATAACGGTTTTTATTAACTTTGTTAGGGTTGCCATAACTAGGGTTTTCTCCGGATACGGTTCTCTATCGTTTGCACGAATTTCATATGGAATATCGAATGCTTCCATAATATTCATCTGTCATAAAATTATATATATATAGACACGTTTTAGTAACTTTTTTTTTCAGAATTCTTGTTCAACTAACCTAATGAATTCTAAGATGACAGTTAAAACGCAAACGAGGTTATGATGAAATGAAAGAAATGAAATTATATTAAACGAAGGGTCTCCGGATGCTTTGCTATTAACAAAAACCTGTGCTGCACATACTTAATTGAAAAAAGGTGACAATTCTAATTGCTTCAAAATCAGTGCCGTCTTTTTACCCGACTGCGAAGAAGGAGGGTTATTAAAAGTTACCACATGCGCGTTATTTCATAAGGGCCGGTAATGAGAACTATCGCCGCTAGAGGCGCTAGTGTAGCTTGAGGTCTCCGAAATGTCAAATTTCACTGTTTTTGGGTGAGCTACGCGGGTTTATATATAATTAGAATAATTTTGTAAATATATTGCAATACCTGAAATTAATTATGGCAAATATGCGTTACAAGGACAGTGAATGTCTGTGTTTGGAGACAGTTTTGTCTTAAGGAAATCTTTGTCCTACCTTTTTCCGAACAAAACGGGACTACGCGACACTGTGGTATGCTCGATATTTTTATGGTACGGTTTTAAGATATTAAATATGATGTAAATTTTGTTTCTTACGTCCGTAATAACAAAGTAACCACTATACTTCAGGCAGGACCTCTTTGTCTACAGTGGCGCCAACTGGTGAGCGCGAAAACGGTAGCCCTCATTCATCTGTAGCTCTCTTCGTAGCACAAGGAGTTCTTCGGCGATTAATTGGTTTCCATCAGATGTCTAACTTCTCCAGTTTTCCTCTTTGTACATGCTTTTCTTTCTTCTTTCTTTCTTTCTTTCTTTCTTTTATTTTACTTACAATTTTCATGTGAAAACTTGTATTTTTTGAACAAAATGGATAAAAAAATGAAGTTTTTTTAATAGCAATACGTTTTCTCAACAAAATCTTTTAATCTTCAATTGTTTTTTTAACCCTCGACGCAAAGAGAGGGACCGTGTTATAATTAAGTTTGACCGCTATGTGTGTCTGTCTGTGGCATCGTAGCTCTCAAACGAGTGAACCGATTTGATTGCGGTTTTTTTATTAGAAAGCAGGTTTTCTAGCTATGGTTAATCCTTCTGACATGTGTTATCAAAATCGGTTCAGCTTTTTTTGAGATATTGAAGAACGTCGGGGTTCTCCACTTTTGTTGGTTAGGTTATTAAAACAATCTTTAAATAAGAATGTAACTTTGTCATTGCCTCATTTTTTATTGACTTTTTCCTCTTTTTTACACACATAATTTTGAACTATGGCAACCCTAAGCTGCAGTGGGCACCCCTCTGCGCGTTAATGAGTAACGTTTTTAATAAACCCCAAGACGACGTTCAAGAAAAAAGTTAAATAATCTTTAATAACAATATTAAAAGGCCCCTTCTTCTGTATGTTCGTCCTTATAAATATTAATAAATAAAGTTGAATATTTCGTTTGATTGTAACTTTAACATTGCACAATTAAATCAGGAACGGTTCGACATGTTTCGGTATCTCCGGAAAATCTTTTTCAAAAGTGAGTGCCTTCACAAATGGCTTATAATCGTGAGTGGAACTGTCCAAATATGTCTCACAAGAAATTAAGTAATATTGTATCTATTCATCATCATCATCATCAGCCGCTAGACGTCCACTGCTGAACAAAGGCCACCACTTTAGAAAGCCATCGCTATTATACGCCAGTATTCTTTAAAAGCACTAGTCTTTGCCTAACCTTGTATTACCGACGCCTAGAAATGCATCCGCCAACAGAAAGCTCGAGTTACGTTTGAAAGCTTCGAGCTTAAAGCTGTAGCCAACTTGGGATGTAATGCACACTCCACTGAATTTACAGTTGCAAGGATGCAATTATTATCTCGCGAGGTAATGGTTTAAGTAAGTTTTATGTAAGTATAGCAACGTTTTAAGTTACAATGAAGTATAAACTTTTTCGTAAATGTAATTATTGTTTACTTGCATTCTTATTCAACCTAACTTGCAATGTGTTGAAATATAAATATTTATTGCTTAAATTGTGATGAGGATGAGTATACAGAGTCGCAATGTGGTACAGTCGTCATCAGATACGAGTATATCGTAGCGGGCGATACTCAAATATTTCGGAGCAGCATTACAATGAATTCGAAACTCATAATGAGCTAAATCAGAAAGAAAGAAAGAAATAGCATACATCAGGTACATATAACTTAATGTTTAATTAAGGTCAACTTAAAGCTACCCGAAAGGGCTGGCAGCTCAGCAATGCTGAGGTACGGAACCATAGTGCTGATTTTCAGCTGCAGCCAAGTGAAAGCAAAGTCAAAGGTATCTATATCTACGCAGTCAAGGTGATCGCAAAGATCTGAAAATTTATGGAAAATATGAATACCTAATGTCTATCTATATCCCACAGTTCTAATTCGTTACCATATTCACTTTCATGGTGTCAAAAACTATTTTGAATATTTCATAGATACGCGAGAAGTTTTCAAGCAGCACACTCGAAAATTGCATGTCAACCTGCCAAATAATTTGCATATTCTCTTCACTAGAATTTAATGAAATTTAACTTGCAAGATCTGAAAATTTTCTTACATCCTTATTACGAACATTACAATTAAATAAAGACTATGGCTTAAAAGTCTCGTTACCAACCCATACACTCCTAAAAAAGGCTGCAATGACAGCTTCGGTAGGTAAAATATTAACAAGACACGTGGCTGTATGAATATCAAATCCTTTGCCTATCACTGGAGAAATAAAAAGTCGGTCCAATGCACGATGTCTGCTCAAATCAATTTTATTTCGCGTTGCGTTTGCCATTCAGCTCTTCGATATTTCATTGAGTTTCGCTGGTTTACCCCAGGCACCCCCAGGCGATTATTAACAACTTATTGGATTTTCAAATAAACAACAGATTTGTATCGTTTCCAATTAAAGCTGAATCAATTTGCAATAAATCGATACCTTGCGTTTGTTACGTTATGAACTTCAATTTGGAGTTTGTAATAAAGTCCATCAACGCGGTGGCATGTAAAATTACGTGGCATGTTCGCTGGCGCCCAAGAGCCCCAGCATCCGCCGGAATCCTGTTTGTAACACTTTGTAATTGTAACCTATCTAGGCCTCTAAGTCTTTCGTAAGTAAGATAAGTACTAGGTATCACAATACCACATTTGCGGCGTAGCATGTCGTGTTAGCGAACCGAAACGAAGGGCGACTTAGCGCCTTAGCGACGCAGAAATACAGCAGGATTTCAACCGGCCTACCCTTCATTTATATTGTAACTCAAAAGTCAAGTTGGACCACATTATTTCCTATTAAGATTTGACTTAGATTTTGGGTCCACCGAGAACCCTAAATTGCTGTTATTAAAATAGGTACTGCGTGTAAGGGCGTAGGGTCCAATGTTATTAAAGGTCTTTAAGTAAATAAGGTAAGTTTTGGGTGCTACACATTACCGTTTATCTTGATTAGATGTGTATAATCCACACTAATTTATAAATATGCGAAAGTGACTGTATGACTGCCCCATCAAACTTAACCCCTCGTATGCTTAAGACATGGATCCGTGTCAAATTTAAAACACATTATTTAAATACGAGAGTGAGAGATACGATTCGATTTTCTAATTTCAGAGTAGGCACTCGTTATCAGTGTCGCCGCACTGGTGTAATCGTGGTTGTAAGGAGCGACAGAACCAGGCGTGTTCCCGCGGGATCGCTGTAATTGGTCTGGTTTACGAGGCCCGGAAAAGCAGGATCTACGACGGGATTACCCGATTGACCTAGGCTATTATAATATTTGAAGTATTAGATAAGTTTAATAGCTTGAGAGTCAGACCAGCCAAAGTACCTATAAGGGTTAGATAGAAAAAACGTTGATTTGGCACTGCAAAAAAACATTACCGAGATCACATTAGTACAAAATCTGTTGAAACATACAAGTAATCATTTTACAATTTTTGTGTACGCCGCAGTAGTGCAAAAGGGCTATGTTTGAGCGGTCAACATTGCTCATAGGACCAACCCAGAGGACCGTGATGAAAATATTAAGTAAGTACTTTCCTAATACTTAAAAATAAATATATCTACTTATACTATAAAAAGAAAATAAACGGTCCTCAGCAAATAGCACATTATCAGATTTATCAGTTTTGGTTCAATGAAAATATACCTTTAACTTAACTATTTAATCAGTTTAATTCTATGCAAGTATAACGGTAGAAAGCTAATTTCATCAGGTTCGTTCTTAGCTAAGGTTCATTAAAATTTGTTTAACCTCTTTTACATACTTATGAATGAACTATGAAATGAATTGTTCAAAGTTCATATTTATAATGTAAAAATTAAGTTCAAGCTATCCAAGCTAGGCTAGGTTGTAATTCTTTTAATTTACGCAACCACCGTGTCCACAGTTTTATTTTCGTGCGTTATTGCCTATTTATTACCAAAATGATTGTTATTGACGTAGGAACGTGTTAAACGTCATGCTGGGAGGCTTTAGGGGGTTGTTTGCGTTGCGTTATTTTATTGAGACGTTATTCGCACGACACTTGTTTTTGGCCGTACTTATATGATATACTGTGAGGCACAAAATTTGGCCCACTCTCCGTACAAAATTACCTATTTTTGCATACATTTGAGGGCCAGATTTTTTGCCGCGCAGTATAGTTAAATACTACGTTTACGGTTTATGCTATCGCTCAGTTCCTCTCACATTGATCTCGACGGAATATGAGTTTCTGTTTGTACTCTCGTGGTGGGATTACGTTCGTCATGATGCCCTCTGATTTGTGGCCAAAAAATCTCCCAAAGCAAGCGCGGCGACACGCGAGTTGTAAATGTCGGTCAGACACACTTCTCTTGTTGTGCCTCGCGATTCGTCTCGTCACTTGCGTACAGCCTTAGAGCAACACGGGCTCCCATACCTTCCGTAGACAGCGTACATCACGCAACTGGGCTATAAAACCTAATAACTCTAATATTTAATAATTTACTAACAAACGCATTATTCTGATAGTACAATTGAAGTAAAATTGGTTGTAAATTTGCTACGAAAACGGCCACAACTGGCCATTGGCCAACTGGGAGTACCCATTGGTTTTTGTTCTAAAAAAATAATCGGATATATCCACACATTCGTCGATTTTCTTAGCACAAAAGACAGGCGGTTGAAAAGATTCGCAGCTACCCAGTTTGTGTTTTTCTATGATTTGCTTTTTTACATTAACAAAATAATTTTACTTAAGTATGATTCATACCCATCTACGGCCGTTGCAATACGATCTAAACTTCGAAAATAACAGGAAAGTAAAAAACGTTTTATAGCAGATTGTGTTTTGTTCAGATTGCAGTGGTTTCTTTCTTTTGTCAATGTTATGTTGATGTTTAGTATTAGGTAAATTTATACATCGATTGTTTATGCATCTGACGAGTGTAATGTTTGTGAACCGATTCGAGACATTGATAGATTCTGTGCGTTTGATCGAGTATTATTGCTCGTAGGGTTCGATTACGAATTTCTCGTCCTAGAAAAAGCGTTGCTTACATATGATATGACCATGATTTGCTAGCAACGCGTCCGCTCTTATAAAAAGTGATTTGTGTGTAAATTAGTGTCTAGATTGTGTAACGTTCCCCACAACGACACAAAAAAACGGTGTGATCGAACGGCTATACCGTGTGATGACGGCGTGCGGACAAGTTTTTTTAACAACAATTCGCGCTGCTACGAGATAAGTGATATGAACTAGTGAGCTTTTAAATTAATTTCAAATGGGTACAAAACGCTGTGTTTACTTGTGATTTTTTTTTTAAACAATCGGACCTAGCATCAGTGTCGAATACCTGTGGATAAGCTTTTAGAAGCAATTCAGCGTATGGTGTTAGTGGATAAGGGTAGAATGTGAGTGGCGCGTGGACTCGCGGACATGTGCGCTTGCGATGCGGCGCGGCGGCGCGTGCGCGTGGCTCGGGGCGCCGTGCGCGCGCAAGAACGGCGCGGTCTGCTCGTGCCGCGTGCACACCGCGCTGCTGCAGGTAAGGCCCTCATCACACTTGCGAGTAGCGAGCGTATTTTGTATGAAGCCAATCACGCAACGAGCTCGCTGCGACTGATATGTGTATATGTCGGCAGATCCTAAAATCCGCCAGATCACGAAATTCCTAGACATATCGTGAAATGACGCCATTTCATGAATTGGCTGAGGTACATCCGCCATATCGTTAAAAACTCACCGTTAAACGATAGTATGCCTGGTGACGTTTAGGCAGATCATGAAACGCCGCCATATTGGTTCTGGCACTTCGCCAGTCGCAGCCGCGGGCACGCTCGCTTCGCTTGCTCGGCTCGTGCGTTGCGGTCCCAATATTCATACCAACCACTCCTCGCTTCGCTCGTCGTACCTTTTTCTTTTTTTCGGCATATCACGATGTGCCTGTTATAGAGCTAGGAATATCGACGAACGCGTTTCTCTAATCGATCTGCCGTATTGTTTCTCAGGCACATCGTGATATGCCTGGCCAACTTTTAGGCATATCATGAAATGGCGCCATTTCACGATATGCCTAGGAATTTCGTGATCTGGCGGATTTTACGATCGGCCGCCGACAAATATTTGACAAAAAAATATCATTTTATATACTTAGCTAATGATTATTTTATGAGAAATAGCGAATTTGAAAGCGTTACTATAAAATAAAAGTTGTAACGGAATTCCTTAACCGGCTATATATTACAGTTTTGTTTTGGCTTGACACTTGTGTTGACATTAATAAAAAAAGTTTCACCAACATGGCCGACGTTTCAACCTTTTAGAAACTCTTTTTATTTAATCTGCGGTTACGAATTGCGAATTGCGAATTAACTCAAAAACTACTGGACCGAATTTGAAAATTATTTCACTATTAGAATGCTAAATTATTCCAAATAGACTATATTTATTAACGGAAAAAAATTGGGTTCCGTGCTAAAACTACAATAATGTAACTCAAAGTGTAAAAAAGTTGCCATAAAACATCTTTCATCGGATGCGCTGAAGAAACTATTTAAATTAAATTACTAAACTAATTATAGAACATAAAAATGTTTTACGATATTAAAGAATACATCAAGATCTACAAAAAATTTCGCGATACCATATCGATGGTGGAAGTCTCAATTGACGTAAGGGACAAAATGCTACTTTTCAGGAGAGCGAAAAGAAGTTTTTGGTAATTTTCAAACCCTCACAGCATTGTTAAGGTTTAACTTAGCAGGACGTGATAATTACGTAAAATCTTGAATTTTCTTGCTTTTCAACGTGAAGCTATAGACATTTTCGTAAAAAGCTTAATAAGAAAAATAGCTGTCCCTTACGCCCGTGACATACAGGTGTCATAGCCCCTTACACCCATAAACCGTAAATAAATAATAATGTAGTAACCGATTTTTGTCTTATAGGACATTTATATTTTATTGCTCATATTTGGACGTAAGTTCCTGTAGAAAAATAAAAAAATAGTGAATTAACTCAAAGAACCACTTTAATTATTTAAAATAACGCGCAAAAGCCATAATTTGCACGTCCCCTAAAAAATATGTAATTTGTAACATTTCTTTCGGAAGCGGATTCCGAAAAGGCTATAGTACCGTAGACCACATACATGCGCTGCGGCAGGTTATACAGAAGACTGAAGAGTATAACCTCCCCCTTTGCCTTGCATTGTGGACTACGAGAAAGCCTTCGATTCGATCGAGACTGGGCTGTGCTGCAGGCTCTTCAGCGGTGCAAGTTGACTATCGTATATCGAAGTGTTAAAGTGTCTGTACGAAAACGCCACTATGTCCGTCCGATTACAGGATCAGAGCACGAAGCCTATCTCTGCAGCGGGGAGTCAGACAAGGAGATGTGATCTCTCCGAAACTGTTCACCGCTGCATTGGAGGATGCTTTTAAGGTTTTGGACTGGAAAGGACGAGGCATCAACATTAATGGCGAGTACTTCACTCATCTTCGATTCGCCGACGACATTGTAGTCATGGCTGAGACCATGGAGGACCTCGTGCTATGCTCGCTGACCTCAGTAGAGTTTCCGACCGAGTTTGGCCTGAAAATGAACATGGACAAGACGAAAGTCATGTCTAATGTCCATGTGTACAACTCCGTAATAGTCGAGACTCTGCGCTCGAAGTTGTTGACGATATGTACCTGGGACAAACGGTCCAGTTAGGTAGGTCCAACTTTGAGAAAGAGATCACTCGTCGAATCCGACTCGGCTGGGCAGCGTTCGGGAAGCTTCGCAGTGTCTTTCGTCCAATTACCGCAGTGTTTGAAGTCAAAAGTCTTTGACCAGTGTTGTTGCAATGATGGACATACGGATCTGAGACGTGGGCGCTAACGATGGGCCTCATGATAAAACTCAAAGTCACTCAGAGGGCTATGGAGAGGGCTATGCTCGGGGTTCTCTGCGGATGAATTAGAAATGATGATATCCGCAGTAGAACTAAGGTTACCGACATAGCCCGAAGAATTGCGAAACTAAAGTGGCAGTGGGCTGGGCACATTGCTCGCAGGACGGATGGCCGATGGGGCCAGAAGGTTCTCGAATGGCGTCCGCGGAACGGGAGACGAGCTGTCGGTAGGCTCCAACAAGATGGATCGACGATTGGTTAAGATCGCGGGATCGCGGTGGATGCGGAAGCACAAGACCGGTCTGAGTGGAGAGCCTTGGGGAGGCCTATGTCCAGCGGTGGACGTCTTCGCTGACATGATGAACATTTTTTGCACATTGGAGTATTCTTGCTTGATTTGTTGTTTGCATGCATGCTTGCCTTCTGGCGTCACGCTTGCTTGCATGCATGCTTGCACTTTTTCTGCCTCTAACTGATTGCAGCTTGAGGGAGTGGGACGCCAGCCCTCTTCATGACCGCTGGAGGAGATACATAGACTGGTCATCGCGAGATCGGGGTAACCGCGATGTTCATCTAACAGGCGATAAAATTGCATGTTTGTTGATTTGATTGACAAAATTAGTGCTCACTTGCAACCTGCTTAGGTGTTGCTTAGGTACATGCTTGCTGTTTGCTTCTTGCATGCTTGCTTGCATGCTTTCTTGCACGCTTGCTTGCACTATTTCTTGCACATTGGGAGTATGCTTGCTTGAGTAGTTGTTTCAATCACTACAAGTTCTAAAAACATCTGTTTTGATGCCTCCTACGACCTAACATTAACAAGGTATTTTAATGAACTAAAGAAGCAAGCAGGTATTTTCTTTAAGTGCCCTTACCCCATAAAGTAACTCAATTTTTAAAATGTCTGTTTGTTACTGTCTTACGACTAATATTTACTCTAGTTTTAGCTTTTGATGTCCTTTACCCCATAAGAGTATTTCCTTATTTTATAGTTGCTGTTGTTTTAATGCCCCTTACGACGTACCAATTACACTTTTTTTAAATGTCTGTTTGCTATGCCCCTTAGACGGACATTTACCTAGCTCTGCTTTTATACCCCTACGCCCATAAAAGTTTTTATTATTTTATAAATGCTGTTTTTTAATGTCCTTACGACGTTCCGATTATACCATTTTTAACCCTCAACATACATAATTAATTTAACAGGCCAATTATTATGTATGCATCATCATCTCGGCCTATATACGTCCCACTGCTGGGCACAGGCTTCCTTTTAGGATCTGTCACTTAGTAGCTAAAATAACAAGTAGCTAAAGAAAATTTACCTCACATCCTTGACTGAATCCATACGGAAATGTTAGCTCGACGTCAAGCCATTAGGGATCCATCAACTTAATTCTTTTTTTGTTTTGCTTTTGGCATCTTATAAAAAATACGCGCGTTGACAAAGAACAAACGTAGGCAATCAAATACGTCCTCCGTGTTTGACGTGTCTGACACGGACTGACCGAATGTGCAATGCGCAAACGCTGGAGCGTGGAAGTAGGTAGACGCGTTAGTATTTTGATGTTAGGTACAAGAAATAGGTACAGCGGTAAGGTTACGCCCAACACTTCTTGCATTTTTATCTTATTCGTTAAAAATGTGGGTGTAAAGGACAATGAAACATAATTGACCAAACGCCCTTTATTATATTTGTGGGTTTTTTTTTAACGTCATGAGTCGAGTCGTAAAGGACATATGAGACTGCCACAGCCCTTACGACCCAAATTTAAAAAATAATACATTACGCCATTTTTCAGCTCAAATATTTTATATCATGTCCTTAGCTATTTTATTTTAATTAATAAATGTTGATAACAGCATAAGTAAGGGCGTATCGTAACTTGAATGTACCAATCGACAGAGAAAAAAAAGCTCTAATTTTCTATGTTTAAAAGTGATTTTCGGTATTTGTCCTTACGCCAATTGAGAACTTCCCCATCGATATGTCCAACTATTGTAGTTATGTCACTGTAACTAACTGTTTACTTTTAAAGTGACCGAAATTACGACTAATATCGACAATGTTATACATAGGT
>NC_133487.1:823562-825281 GCF_025370935.1 Choristoneura fumiferana | reverse complement strand
AGGCTCCCAGAGCCAATGAGAGCCACAAGTATGACATCATACAGAACAAGAGTAGCATAGAGTGCGATAAACTATATGAGTTATACATTACACAACCGCATAGTTGTATGTTACGTTATAGTTCAATCAAACAAAAGTAAAGATATGCGGTTACTTAGAGTAGGTACTATACTAGGTACAGATTCGGTGAAATATATGAATAGGATTTTTTTGATCTCGAAAAAGTACTTAACATTAAACAAAAATACGTTTAAACGAATGAGTAGAAAAACTGGCACAGGAAATATGAACACACCGAATAGAACACCAAAGTCAATTCAAAGATGTTAAACTCCTACATCACAGAATTACTCAAAAATACTGGCCTAATAAAAAGCGTTCGAAAATACAATTGCTAATCATAACGAACATATCAGTGCCTTTGGCAACTCCGCAATAAAATGCTAGTAGTGGCTTCTCATCTTGGCCTACATAAGAACCACTGCAGGATAAGTCTCTTAGAATGAAAGGGCTCGGGCCGTTCTACAAACCCGGACCCAATGCTGATTGGGAACACAAGACGACACATAAATGTAAATGCGGCTTTAGGCCTCAGATTTCCTTCCAAGTGTAATTTGCACATTTCCGAAAACTTCAAAGGTTCAGGTTCGAACCCACGAACTACTAGGCTACCAGGACAGCATAGCTTAGCATTTTGTAATTAAAATCCTTCAAACGCTCGAATACCCTCAGTAGAGATTCTAAAGCAAATGCCGTGAGGTCCTGCGGCAGTGTTTAGGCTGAAATATGCTAAGTTCTGGAATCCTAGGATGCCGGCTTGAATGTTTGACGTGTAAAGTTAGACTTTGCTGACAGTCTGCCTAAAATCAAGGTCTCATGATGACAATGAGACAAATGAGCGAGACCAAAAGGTTAGAAGGTACCATAAAAAAGATAGAGTGGAAAAAAACCGTGTCGCGGCGGAAAAAACATACTAATTTCAACTATCGGCATTTAGATGGCCAACTCGTTGAACTCGACCCAAATAATTTCCTACTAATCCTACAAATGTTTAAATGCGGTAGTTTGTATGTATGTGTATGTATGTATCACGTGATTCACGTGTATGTGTGTTACTCCTTCACGCTAAAACGGTTCATTTGACGGATTTGGATGAAATTTAGTATGTGATTGATGTGTATGTCTGGAATTCAATTCAACACATAGGCTACTTTTTTATCCCGATATCCCCTCGGGACGGGATAAAATCTGAAATTTCAACCCTGGGTTTAGTCATGTATGACATTTGACATGATTATTTTAAATGCAGCATCGCAGTGACGACCACTATGTAATTTTAAGGAATTCCCACAGAAGTTCAGCAAGATCCCACAATTTAGACTTCTGGATTTGATGCGTGCGAAGCCGCGGTAAGCTCTAGTTAGTTTATAAAACGTTGCATACGTTGCACAACGGGTGGTAGTCTTAGCAAGAAGATTTAATTTTAATCCAACGAACCTCCGTAACTAGTCTTATCTCTATCAAAACAGTTTAAAAAATACTAATTTTTAGAAACTTGTTTTTTACCAAAACTGGATTCATAATTCACTGTATCATTCTAAGTTCTTTTCGTTAGTTCTTTTAGTTGTAGCCGTTCAAAATCGTGCAAGTCTAAACTCGGCTTTTCGCTCTTGCACTCGGATCGCATTCGCCATCTCTTTCTACCCTTCATCTTATCCC
>NC_133487.1:804294-823462 GCF_025370935.1 Choristoneura fumiferana | reverse complement strand
AAAAATGGCTTACAATCTAGGCCTGATAAGGGTCTTTTGACAGTGTGATAGGTACTTTGACATTCGTGTCACGTTTCTGATTGTTTAAAACGTCAAACAGACCTCTCTCCTAACGCCATCTAGCGATATTCGTCTTTCAAGAAACCCTAATAATGTAAACATGCTGACCTGGTGTCCGTCGAAGTTAGCGATCCAGAGGTTGCCGTCGGTGTCGATGGTCATACCGTCCACGATACCTTCCAGCCCGTGCTGCGCGTAGTTGAACACCAGCCGAGGGTTCGCTGGAGAATGTACCACAATGAGGTTGAAAAGCTGTTCCACATTTAGGTCACTTTCAGTGCCTATCGTCTGGAGCTGTAATGTCTTGTGGAATTATGTCACGCATTGGCATACATTGGGTCGATTCCAGGTAGGCAGTTGGTGTCTGCACTGAAGCAGTGCGCCACCAGCGCCAGCGCTGCCTACTCAATGTACGCCATGGCAAACAAAAGTTCTGGCATAATCTCGTATCGCATATAGTAAACCAGGATGACCAGAATTATAAAAAAACCTCGCCATATTGCGGAAAACCAATAGAACTAATTTCGTGCATTGGTAACACTCAATTCAAATGTCATCTATCTATTGCTGTCAAAGTTTAACGTTGTTTGCGCGTGGTATTTTAAAGTGTTATTTTGTGTTTTTGTGCGTTAAAATGCCGAAGATTATCCATAGCTTTGGAAGGAAAATAATTCACTATGTATATTTATTTATTTATTTATTTATTTATTTATTTATTTAAGGAGAACCAACAGCTAAAACACAATATATGTAGAAGGAATAGCAACACAGAGCCAATTACAGGATCCCACAGATAGCCATAGTATACATGTTTAAGATTAACTTAAACGAGGTGACGCGCACCATATCAGACGTCACACCATGCCAAACAAAACACCACAGAACCTCAAATGGAATTACTACACTCCTCAACACATAGTACTTATTTCTTTAAACAAATATTACCACAAAGTTAAATGATACTTCCGCAGGTTGTATCAAAAATTTACATTAGGTTAGCACGGCACCACCCAAAGAGAGAGTGTACCAAGACTTAAGCTTAAGGATACTAAGATATCTAAGGTGATACCAACGGTGCGCTCAATCAAAGAACCCGGACGCCAATCTTCGCCTCACGGATGGAATGTTGCAGTTAAAAATGTCAATGTCCATTTCTTTCATCAGATTATTTAAATTAACGCTCGCTCGCTTGAGAAAGCTGTTTTGCCTGTACCTAGTTGATGTGAATTTAATAAAAATAGGAGGATTAAATCTTCTTATTCGTGTGGGCGTATTAAACGACAACTTCTGGAGCAGTTCCGGACAATCAATACTACCATTGATGATGCTCAGAATATAAATATTATCGGCTATATCACGGCGCTGGTGCAAAGGAATGAGATGGTGTTTTTTACACATTTCGATGTAATCGGACGACTTATAGGGACATTTAAGTTTAAAGCATAGGTATTTAATAAACTTCATCTGAACACGTTCGATTCGGTCAATATATGTTTTATAACATGGGTTCCAAATTTGAGAAGCATACTCCAGTTTACTTCTGACATAAGTACAATATAGAATCTTAAGTGTTTTTGCTTGAGTAAACTGCGATGAGTTACGCATTATAAAGCCTAATGATCTCAACGCACTTCCTACAATACCATCAATATGCTTATCAAATAGAAGTTTTGAGTCATGGATTACACCCAAGTCCCTCATAAAGGGTGTCCTTTTCAAGACATGACCTTTCAGCGTGTAATTAGTGGCGATCGGTTCACGCTGACGTGTAAAAGTTATAACAAAACACTTAGATGGGTTTAAACCTAATCTATTAGCCCGACAATACTGATCAAGCCGTGAAAGATCAGCCTGAACCAAATCAGAGTCATGTTTCGACCCTATCCTCGCGAAAATTTTCATATCGTCAGCAAAACATAGAAGTTGCGAATGAATAAAGCACTTACTTATATCATTGACAAAAACGTTAAATAATAATGGACCGAGCAAAGACCCCTGCGGTACACCACTAGGGACAGTAACCCACCCAGACATGTAGTTATTAATGACAACAGCTTGTGTTCTATTATTAATGTAAGAGGAAAACCATCTCAATAGGTCACCGTGAATGCCAATAGCATACAGCTTCGAAATTAATATGGAATGATCAATCCTATCAAACGCTTTGCTGTAATCAGTATAGACCACATCTACCTGGGACCCACTGTCCATGGCCTCAGTAACATAATCATTGAGCAGGGCGAGATTAGACACAGTAGAACGTCGTTGAGTAAAACCGTGCTGGTTCGGGCTAAAAGAATTTTTTAAAGCATTATAAACTTGATCAGACACAATTCTCTCGAGCACTTTTGATACTGTACATAATTTAGATATTGGTCTATATGTTTCAATGTCGGTTATGGGCCCCTTTTTATGAACTGGAGTAACGAAAGCTGATTTCCATAACAATGGAACATAACATTCCGAAAGCGAACGTTGAAACAGTAAGAAGATAGGTTTCACTAAGCTCCTCGTACAATTTATTAAAAACTGAGCTGGCAGATCATCAGGGCCAGCTGACTTAGAAGGGTCAAGTTTGAGTAATAAATTAGCGATCATTTCGGCATTAACATAAATGCCGCTCAAACTAGCCGTGGTTTCCGCGATTGGATCAGAAACAGAACCAGCAACAGGATCACTGCCACTTGCCGTCGAAAAAGTCGAGAAAAAATAGTCCGAGAAAGCATCGCATATATCAGTACCGTTATTAACCAGTCTGTCTCCATATTTTAAACTGCTTGGTATGGTGCTGGAACTAGAACGCGTCTTCATAAATGTCCAGAATTGCTTTGGATTCTTAGCTATATTACTTTCAACACACTTGATATAAGAATTAAAGCAATCCCGCTCCAATTTACGAACTCTGTCTCTCAGTAAGTGATAAGAAATTAAATCAGCTTTATTTTTATAAATTTTGTACTTTTTCAAAAACTTATATTTTTCTTTTAAAGCTTTTTTTAGCCCGAAAGAATACCACGCCGGATGCGTATTCGGTTTAATTGTTTTTTTGGGAATAAATTTATCTCTCGCCTTTCTGAATGTTTCATAAAAGAAGTCCAGTGACTGGTCCATGGAACGTTGCGAGAACTCAAGGTCCCAGTCAACACCTGACAGTTCATTATCAACAGAATTATAATCACCCTTATTATAAAGATATTTAGTCCTTAAAGCTGGTTGTAAATTATTAGTCATAGAATATTTAATGTGGATAATCAATGCTTTGTGGTAAGGATCAATAGGTACCAGGGCGTTAAAACATTCACTAACGCACACAACATCATTTGACAGAACTAAATCCAGCAGCTTACCATACTCATTTAATACACCGTTATATTGGCACAGGTTATGTGTTTGAAGGTCATCCACTAGAGTGCACTCGTCGCAACTCACATAATTGGAAGGAACTAATGACAACCCCTGTGCCGACCATAATATGCTGCTCAAATTAAAGTCACCAAGTATTATATATTTATCATTTGGGTGATTCAATATAATTTCATTTAGACTATTTAAAAAATTAGACAGCTGCTGTGAGAAAGTGTTACCATTGTTCTGCTTACACAAATATAATACGCATAAATGTACTTTGACCGGCCCACCGCAACGATCCCTGAGTGTTAAGGAAACCCACAGGTCCTCGGCTGATGAGCAAAAAGTCGGCTGCGGGGTAACAGTCAACTCCCTGCGAGTAGCAATAATAACACCGCCCCCACGACTCTGCCCAGTCCGCGCTAAGTCGCGGTCCCGCCGCCACACGACATACCTACTGTCAAATAACTCAGAATCTAATACGCCGTCGACTAACCATGTCTCTGTTAAAACAATAACATCGTACGAAACCAGACTAAGGTTGCGATAAAATGTTAAAGTTTTAGAGCGAAGTCCGCGTACATTCTGGTAATAAATAAAACAACAATCATCCAACGAATTACTAGTAGCCATTTGTAAATTTAAGTCCAGGCAAAACAGCATAACTTCGAATCAAGCTCAATATCACATTTCCTATGGACTGAATAAATGTAGTGATGTATAAATGCAACAATGAATTATATTGCCGTAAACAATTACATGAGTTCGACCAGTGACGAGTCATGGAACGACTACCCCCACAGCCAGAGTATAACATGCCGCGAGCAAAAAGGAGTAAGTAAATAACAGATAATGGATCCGATGAGTGCGAAAAAAAGAGACAAGCGCAAAGCAGTGAGCACACCGATAGCAGCTTAGCAGATAAATAACAACGAGTGTAGGTAGCAATTAGCTCGGGCGCCGCACAAAAGGAACGCTCAGTGATACTCAAACTTAATCGGTAGCGCCCAACGAAAATATTACACAATATTAACATTAAACAAAACAAAAATAACCCTGAGAGAATAACAAAGAGAGCATTTGAATTAATCAACAGAAGATTGAAATAATACCAAACTAAAGAAGCTTGTTTAAATCTCGCTCACTACTTATGATAAAAACTTTGGAATTATCATCCCTGCGGGCATGAATCTTACAAAACTTCACCCATATGTAAATAAATCCTTTAGCCTTCAACGTAGATTTGGTTAACGTGAGCAACTTCTTATTCGCCGGCGTCAAATGATCGTTCACATAGACGGTCAGCGGCGTACCCTGGAAGCCGATTTCACCAGCTGAGAACGACTTCTTCTTACGTGCAGATGCTAAAAAGTCTTCTTTTATGTAACGGTTTGTAAAGCCAACAACAATGGATTTTTCCTTGGAATCAAATAGTGGAACTCGGGCAATATAATTAATAAAGGATTTATCCACTTGATAGCCCACCACCGAACTGATCCTATCCATGATAGCGAAGAGGTTTTCGTCCTTTCTAACCGGAACCCCCCTTATCTCGACGTTATTGACACGTAGGGCTTGGTCATTTCGAGCAAGCTCACCCTTTATAGAAGACAAGTCATTGCAAAACCGCTGAATACTCTCTTGAACGGTTTCAAGCTCCGGTAGTTTCTTTTCCACCTCAGTTAGGCGGGAAGAGCAAACGTCAAGCCCATTACTAACAAAATCGACCGACTCCTTCATCTCTGTGAGCTCAGTTTTTAAGATTCTCACATCGTTCACCAGGCCAGGGAGGCATAGGACCTTCTGCTTGATTTCCCGTAGCTCATCCATGATGGTGGTAAGATCGATTTGTTTCGGAGGACAGGGCGAGCAGTCTCTCTTACATGCAAGACATCTCCAGGTTGATCTGCGCTCATTTCCAAGTTTACGGAAGCCCTGCTCCGTTATACCAGCACAGCAGAACCCAAAGTCCTTATTACAGCCCGAGCACCGAGCACCATCGTTAATGGAGGCATCACATGAAGCACACTTCATCTCAACTGGCTACTGGCTATGCAAATATATTATGGAAATTAAATTTACTTATTTTTATTTTTTAAAGTAAAGAAGTTTTAGAACCACTGGAAACTACGATGTAAGGCGACACATGCGATCGTATCAAGTGCGCGTACCGAACTGTATAATAGTACATTGTATCTTAAGGGCGGTAAATAAGGAATTACGCACGAGAGTCTATTAGAAGCCCGAAGTCGAAGACTAAGGGCTTTAATGAGTCGATGTTCGTAATTCTAGTACCGCCCGTGCGACATACAATGTTTTTCATCACATTTGCGAGTAAAACTTTATATTTGTAAAAGAAAAAATATAATTGTTCCAAATATCGGCGATACCTTAGGATGTGCTTTTGGCAGCGCCGCCCTCTACCTCCCCCTCCCGCAGCATGCGCCGCAACGTGCGTGTGCATGTAGACCATGTAGTCCTGCAGCAGAAGCGCACGCATGCGCACGGCGCAGCGCCATCAGTACGGGCACTGACTCATTGACCGACCTTGGGCTTCATGACAAGAAAATGTGTACGCGCAATGACTCATTTACCGACCACGGGTTTCCTGACAAGCACATTAAGGTCGAGGGTTTTATTTGGGGGGTTGCAACTTGCAAGCAAGGTAGCCTGCATGTTATGACACTGTTTACGAGCAAGTGTGATGAAAAAGTATTTGCTATAGAAAAAGTCTGAGGGATTAGAAAATATTCCTTTAAATATCATCACCGACACCGTTGTCAATAAGACTGATAGGTATCGTATAGTAAGTGTAACGAATGTTGCAATATAAAATTTAAAGTGCTGCTCTCGCGTCAGATTTTTTATATTCCTGGTCAGCCTTTAACTGCCTATCGTTTGGCATAATTATCATTTCGCCAAAATCTATACGTTATAGCATGAGGCCTAACACCTAGCGTGGTGTCTAAGGGTGTAAAGTCTGTGTGGGGTGAGGTCGCAGTTCTCCTAACCTACTTTGCTGGTGTTTATCAGCTCGTTTCTGTGTAGGGTTTTCTTATAAAAATAGTTAGATAGTGCGAAATTATGCTAAACTAGTATTATGCGAAATGACTCCTATGCCAAGTACATTTTATGCGAAGCGAATTCGATAAACCACTTATCAAGTTTTAAGTTACTTACAAATGTTTCCAGTCTCGATGTCATAGTCGTATCGCCTAACGTCGTACTCGAAAGAGTCGGCGAAGTAGAAAGCCTTCTCTTTCACGTCCCAGCAGAGACCGTTGGAGATGTCAATTCCAGTCGCGACCTTGCAAAATAAAGTATTGTTAAGGCTGCGACCTGCGTTTCCACCAGAGATGTGCGATGAACCAATAGAATCAGTGGCGTAGCTACCAAGGGGCTAGGCGGGGCAGTGCCCCAGGGCCCTCAAGCTCAAGGGGCCCTCAAAATTCTGCTTTATAGCTGATGATAAAGTTGCTTAGCATTTTTAAAGTATTTGTATATATAATGATTTTACTTCAAAAAACCTTACCAGTTTTGATAGCAGTGGGCCCCATTTTTTTATTTGCCCCAGGGCCCTAGGTTACCTAGCTACGCCACTTAAGAAACGCTTCATTTACCTATCCTCGCTCCGCAGAGCTGCATCCACCAAAGCTGCGCTATTATGAAGCGTCACTATTGGTTGATGGCAAACATATTCCACAAAAATGTATCCTCTTACATCACTGGTGAAAACGCAGCCTAAACGTAAAATAATTAGAGTAATTTTAGGTTTAAATTCAGATTTATGTTTTTGATGGGATATACATAAACTTTAATAAGACTAAAATTAAATCAATAGGTATAAAATGTCTCTTGATGTTCATTATTTATTATTAAGTTTTTGTTAGCTACATCCTACATCCACATTGTTATTTTGTAACTTCCTGTCACGGTAAGTAATTTAAGGTAAGTATATGTTGTTGGATTTACTTTATGGACTTTGCCGTCTGGATCCATGCGGTAGAGACTGCCCTTCTTCAGGTCGAACTTGCCTGGCTCGTACTCATTGCCCATGGTTCCTGAAAGCCATAAGCAAATAATGAACCTTTTGTATTGCTACAGTGCAATAACGAACCGAATAACGTTGAACTTTATTCTTATAAGCTCATTATATAATCATCCGCCGGAAGTAGGCCGGAAGACGTCAAATGTTGAGCAAAGGCCTCCCCATTAAAACGCCACAGTGAACTACACCTCGCCACGCGCATCGGCCGGTTGCCCGCAACTCTCACAATGACGTCTACCTAGTGGGGGAGGCCTGCCAACGCTTCGTCTTCCAGTTCGTGCTCGCCACTCGAGGACTTTTCTCCTCCAATTGTTATCTGTTCTTCGAGCCACTTCAAATTGCATATTCTTCGAGCTATGTCGGTGTCTTTAGTTCTTCGGTGAATTTCCGTATTCTGGATTCTATCGCCCAAAGAAATTCCGAGCACAGCTCTCTCCACAGCTCGTTACGTGACTCTGTGTGTCTCTAAGAGACCAACAGTCGAGAACTACGTTTCAGAGCCAAAGTCCTCTCTGGCAACACATGGTCGAAGTACCTACCCTGCGTGAATTCCAAGTGTCTGTCTCCCACTCAATTCCTGTTGGAAATATATCTGTATCATGGCATACAACTTACCAGCAAACAGCCTCCCGCGAGGATCCGCCTTGGCATCGTTGAACCGGTTGCCGGGGTTGTCCTGGTCGACTTCAGCGATGGTCCGCAGCTCCCGCGCCGAGCCGTCCGCGCCGTCCCACTCCACCTCCACGACGCGGCGCTTCAGGCTCACCACGAAGTGGTTTGGCTTTCCCTCCACTGGGATTACGAAGCCGGGCATGTCACCTGAGAAAACAGTCATTCACCTACTAAAACGTGTGTGTTGTGTGTACCACGTGTGTGCCACGAGCGTAAGACGAGGGTGGATAGACACGTCGAGGGGAAAATGGGTTTACTGCTCGAGTTTTACACTGCTTTTCATTTAGATTGCGAGGAAATGAAATAGCAACAGTGGAAGCAATGGTTCACTTTCTAAGTATATATATATATTGATTTATTTTGATTTGATTTTTAGTTTTATATAAATAAATTAAAAAATATATGTGTAAAAACTTTTTTGTATGTGGCTGTTGACACCTGATCACCTTGGTCTTAGACGAAGATTTTACTTTAGGTACGCACTAGGCACTAGAGCATAAAAAGTAATTTTATGTCGCTAAGATCCAGCATAAATACGTACTAAGAACTTTACGAGCATGACAAGTGAAAAAGTAATTAGACATTACTTATACTTACTGAGTACAGACCGCGTATGCTTCCCATTGCTAGGGTCGTATCTGTGGATGGACTTGTCGAAGATGCTGACGAAGTAGAGAGCCTGCTCGCGCGCGTCCCAGTGGGGGCCCTCGCCCAGCCACACCGGCTCCGTCACCGCTTCCACTGACACCATCTGAAATAATCTAGAATATTGAATCTGTTCTTCACCTATTACCTATTTATATATAAACACACTTTATATAAGCCGGGCATTCTCATATTATGCACCAGTATAATTACCATGTCCCTTTTTCCCACGATAGAGACACGGTAATTAGATTTGAGTGCACAGATAAATGAAAATGAGCAATCACAAACAATGAGCAATGACAAATTATGGATTATGGATTTAATTGTCTGAAATAAATGATTTTTAATTTATTTTTATTTATATATATAGGTACTTTGATTGCAATTCGGATGAGGATGGCCGAAGCACTACACTCTACGAATAAATATACTACACTGCTCGTTTAAGCGTTTTATCCTCAGTGGCATAACTGCACCACAACTACAGTTGCCAGCAGCGTAACTTGGCATAGGTACACAGTCGAGTTTATAAATTTGATCAAAAATATCTGTACACGCTTCTACGCCGTTAACAATAGAGTCGTGCTCGGATATTGTATGATCAAATTTTTGCTCACAAGTTTATGAACTTGACTGTACTGGTAGAACAACAGCGCTGCGGCTTGTTGCGGGATTACGCTGACTCAGCGTCGTATCTGTCATCACATGTCTCCCTTTATACAATGTGGTATCTGTCTTTTTAGTTCTGTTTTGTATAACTTTTTGTTTTCGATATATTATTTTGTTTACTAAGATCGTGTTTATTTATTTATTTTTCATGGAGAACTAAATTAATAAACACGATAGGAGGTACTACCGGTATCTAATTAAAAAAAAACTACCTCCTTACCGATTCTCACCAATACATATTCCGATAATTTTAACTAGAATACGCACGCACTAAGTATTATGAATAATAATAGATACTTAACAACAGGATAAAACAAAATCTAGTAATGATGCGGAAAAAGTAAGATGGAAAACTCACTCATATTTAATGAAACAAATCTGATATTAAATGTTATTATAACGGATAACTCACGTCTTAAACCGAGTTTAGCTCGACATGTTGCGTAGTGTGCGTGTTGCGGCAGCCGCCGGTTCGCGTGCTCCTGAAGCCGCGTATCCACTAGAGGCAGCCTCGGGCCGAGCGACTGCCTCGCTCCGAGGCCGCGCAAGTGGAGACGCTGCCAAAGGCACGGCTCAGACTGAGGCTCCTTTGAGCACGGCCAAAAAACCGACAAAATATGGCTCGGCTCGCGGTGCTCGGCCTGAGGCTGCTCTAATGGATACGTGGCTCAAGAGGATGGGCTACGAAATAGCCCGAAACATGTCGAGCTAAACTCGGTTTAAGACGTGAGTTATCCGTTATAATAACATTTAATATGAGTGAGTCTCATGGTGCTTGGGAGCTTAACGGTGAAGGAAAACATCGTGAGGAAACCTGTACAAACCTGCGAAGCAATTCAATGGTGTGTGTGAAGTTCCCAATCCGCACTGGGCCCGCGTGGGAACTACGGCCCGAGCCCTCTCATTCCGAGAGGAGGCCTGTGCCCAGCAGTGGGACGTATATAGGCTGGGATGAGAGTCTCATGGTAGTTTCATGTTCGAAACAAATCTGGACAATTCACATATCAAGCTAAAATTTATTTCAGAGATGATTTATCGGGATCTGTATCACTGAACATATTATAAGAAAGCTTGAGAGTTCTGCCTCACGCAGTATCCTTTTTAACCCCCCACGCAAAAAGAGGGGTGTTATAAGTTTGACCGCTAAGTGTGTCTGTCTGTCTGTGGCACCGCAGCTCTTAAACGGGTGGACCGACTTGAATGAGGATTTTATTTGAAATTAGGTTTTCTAGCGATGGTTCTTAGAAATGTTTCATCGAAATCGGTTCAGCCGTTTTTGAGATATTGAACTTTGAAGTGAGAAAGTTTCAACTTCCAACTTTTTGTTGGTTAGGTTATATTTGAAACAGATTCGAGGCATGGCAAAACAGCTGCATGCTATGCCATAGGTACTTAGATAGGTAATTTAATTTTCTCAAAAATGTCCGTAAAAGTTGACATTATTCTTTACATATCAGAAAGTGAAGCGCATAGTTTATGGTCAGCGGAAAATTAAAAAGTTAAAAAGATTGCAGGCGCGCCAGCTCGACAATAATAAATTAGCGCGCCTGCAATCAGTCACAACTTTTAAAAAAGTTAAAAAAGCCATGGAAATGTTGGCACAAGTCGTATACAGCCAAATCTAATGGGCGGTATCAGATATTTTGTCGGAACTTCGGACTTTTTTTATTGGGTCTGAAACAGCTTGTGGTGTTTTCGGTGGAAAAATACAGCTGCAGTTTATTTTTAATGAAAAAAGGCGGGAAAGCATAAGAAAAATTATTGGAATAAAATTAAATGTTATGATATATTTTGAGAAAAAGTTTAGTCTATTTCAGAATTATTCATCATTTTTGAGAAAAGCTTTATATTAGTCTCGGCTGGAATAGCAATTGCTGGCTTCGTATTAGTTAAACGGACTCGCAAGCTCGTCCGTTTAATACTCATACTTAGCCAGCAATTGGCTACTTCCAGGCCACGACAATAACCTACTATTAGAGTTTTTTACGAACCATTTTACTAAAGAAATACTGACCGTGACCGCATTACCTTCGTAACAGATTAAAAGTAAAATCCACATTTCTTCCAACATCCTGAACGACATGTCTGCTGCTAATCTTGAGCAAGTATAAGCAGTTGAAACAATCGTCTGACAGAAACGACCGATACGATTATCCGTAAGCACTTATTTTCATTTTGAAGCGGTTTCATTTTAAACCATACACCATATGTCATTAGATATGAAGTAAGAATGCTCCTAAATTAGAAATAAAGACCTTTTGAAGTCTCTTCTCAATTGTAAAACCAAGTAAGTAAAAACAGACAAAACGTTTTACAATGGGTTTAATCTGATAAGCGACCTGCTTGAAAAATCGGTAGCGCTGACGTCTAAAATGAATGTGTGTGTGTGTGTGTGTGTGTACGTGCGTGCGTGCGTGCGTGCGTGCGTGCGTGCGTGTGTGTGTGTGTGTGTGTGTGTGTGTGTGTGAGAGTGTGTGTCTTCTATTTATCTATATTTGACTGAATTAAACTATCTATCCTGAGACATTTTAACCGAAATTGTATAAATAAAATAATAAAAAGTGGTATATATGTAGGTACATTGTGAGGGTAGGCTAGTCTTGTAATTACTACTCTTTGTCACTGGCGACGAGGATGGGAAACCCCCGTTTCATAAAAAAATAATTTGCCTGTGCCTGGGTTTACATGACACAGACTGCGTCCATTTGGACCGCACGTGCGATCCGCTGGGATTACGCGCCAGCTCTTGGGTCACCAGAAGCATCGCCCAAACCAGGACAACAGGGCCCTTAAAAGAATTCATGGTTGCCCTACGGCTGACAACTGAAAATCGTCCTTTAGTGAAAGGTGGATGACTTGATGTGCTGACCCGTCAAACTTTGTTTTGCCATATACTTACTACCTTACGGACTATTCTCATAAATACAATATATACAATTGAAAAAAGGGAAAAAAAATAGAAACATCGGTCGAGCAGATCCAGAGGAGCGTGACCACAAACACCGTGACCTGACACGAGATTTTTATAATTCTAAAATCAAATACAAATTAAATATTTATTCATATCATAAGGTTGATTTCATATGTAATGTCATATGTAATAAAATAAATCACAATGTAATAGGTAGGTACTTAAATAATAATTTATTTTTAAAATCTATGTAATTAAGTAGGTTAGGTATGAGTATGAACCAGGTAGGTAAATCCTGTTTCAGGCTATTTCGAGCTAGCATAAGGTAAACAAATAAAATAATCACAAGGTTGAAACTAGGTAAACAATACACTCAACTCATCATTATGTACCTAATCATTACTTATATATAACTGTGATTAGGTCACTGAGAGAGATTATGAAAGCAACAGATCTCAGCGGAAAAACTAAGTGCAGAGTTTTTGACACCTGTGTCCTACCCTGTCTCACTTATGGATGCGAAACCTGGGCACTTTCTAAACAGCACAGGAATATGTTGGAATGCTGCCAAAGAGCCATGGAGAGAAGCATGTTGGGAATTAAAAAAATAGATAAGCATAGAAACATATACATAAGAGCTAGAACAGGAGTGAAAGATATTCTCACTAAGGTAGACCAAATGAAGTGGAGATGGACGGGTCATATGTTACGAAGCCCTCAGGATAAATGGAGCAAAATAATAACGGAATGGTACCTTAGAAATGGGAAACGAAATAGAGGTCGACAACGCAAAAGATGGGAGGACGAACTCAAATTAAGAGTTGGTTACAATTGGAGAAGAGTTGCAAAGGAGAGATCAATGGAAATCACTAGAGGAGGCCTTTGCCAGGAGGCACACCGAACTCCGGGATATATTATAAAAAAAAAACGAATATTAAGGAGTTCCGGGTTATAAAGGCTATATTATTATTTATTATAACTTTGATTACTTAATTTAATTATGAGCATTATTTAAGGAAGAAACTAATTTAATTTATTTGAAGGTAACAAATGAAAATTCACTTTAATTTTCAAAGGAGATAAACAAACGTGACATAATGTGCGGCAACACATGCTGAGTGGAGACCCTTTTTGGTATCCTGCCGTGTCACCTAGTAACATAGTTTTAGTGCTAGTTCTAGTCTTAGTTTTAGGTGGTACTTATGGAGCCAAAATAAACCTTTCTTTCTTTCTTTCTAAATACTTAGCAAAATTTAAGTGACCGTACTAATAGCTATCAATAAGAATTAAGTTGAAACACTGTATTTTTTTAAAAGAATGCAGTATTTGAAATACTCCATTATATTATAATACGTAATTGGAATCGCGATCTTAATAAGTAAAAACACTAAAATGAACTACGAAAATGTATTTAAAAATTCAGTGCTTGTAAGTAGGTACTTTTTGACTTGGCAAAAAATTCTCTAATTAGTGCCTAAACCAAGTTATTCTAACAAAAACCTGTGAATTAATTAACAGTCTACTTACTTCAATTAAATATAACTGTCGGGTTTAACTTTATAACGGGCCGCTCGCTCGCCGCGTCGGTGGCAGTATGCTCTGGCTCGATTTCAGTGCTGTATTTCGTATTATTATATAACTGAATTAGAGATCCCTAAGACGTCAAAACGTAACGTTAGTTATAAGCCGATTGGTTCATGGCTCATCTCATGAGCAAGTAACAAAACATTTTTTAAGCAGCTGTGTCACTAAACTAACAACAATTAAAAGTCGATTGACCCAAAATTTAATTAACCATTGTGTTAAGTGACCAAATTATTTATAACTGTCCTTTTGTCCGTTTTCTACCCCATATGGTACGGTCACGAGCGTTAATTTGGGACCCTTTCGTCAAAAAATCCTTTGTATTGTCATACAAAATGACCCAAATTAACGCTCGTAAATGACATCTTGGAAATTGAATTATTCCCACTTCTGGTGGTTGGATTGAATTCAATGATATTATATAAATTAGAGGGGGAGGGGTCAAGCGGTTTGTGACACAGAAACAAAGTACATAATTGTGATTTTCATACGTAGCAATAGCTGTGACTAAAAAGATAATTGAACCCTTATTGTATTTCGGGATTTCTCACTTAGTGGTTATTTATCTTTATAATATCTAATCTATGACTTTAGAGCTCAACGACAAGAGATAGCACTCGAGATAGCACTGTGGCGTAACTATTCAAAACCGTTATAGTATCACTTAATATGAAAAGGTTCTGCTTTGGATACTGATTTTATTTACCATAGAACTTGTTCCAAACTAGACAAGGCGGCAATCTGATTGACATACAAGATATTAGAACTTTGTGGAAGTTTATCGATCTGATAAATAGATTAAGGGCAACGCCGTTGGTGACCGCTGCAGTCTAAATAAGAAGATTAGTTAAGATTACATTCATGTACATGTATTGGTGATTGCATACAGTACATTCAAGAAGACTCACTTCAGACGGGGGTTGCCACAGCTTCTAGGAACCAATAAGGGACGATTTCTCTTTCGATGCCAAAAACTCTTAAATTACTTACATATGCAACGCTGATAGATAGAGATACGCGGCTTCCAACTATGCACCATAAGTAGCGAAAGACAAACAATGTGTTTCATAATAGATTACTCTCTGACTGATCTCAACTGTAGAAGTTGCTATCAAAAGTATAAAATAAATAATACCTAAGGTAATTACAAAAAGTTTAAATAATTAAATCAACATTTTTATTAGAAATTTAGTTCACAATAAAAAAAAAATATTCAACTGGATGGCAAACGAGCAAGCGGGTCTCCTGATGGTAACAGATCACCACCCTTAGACACCTGCAACACCAGGGGGATCGCAGATGCGTTGCCAACCTAGAGGCCTAAGATGGGATACCTCAAGTGCCAGTACTTACTGCTTAGTATATTTTGAGGTTGATTGACCTTTGCACTAACTTCTTTTTATTTTTTTATATAATTGTAGAACTGGGCGCATTTCATTTTTAAATTGTAATGACAAATTAATATGGTTTCAATGGTTCGCTCCTTTTTTTCGAAATATGGGACATGGAGAAATACATAGCACGTTCACTGCGGCAGTGATTTTTCTATTCTTTCCATTCCTGCGGTACAAGGCGTTATACACCTGGTCATAAAACTATCATTGTGGAGGTACAGGGCTTATTACACCCTGTAACGTTTAAGAAACTTAAATCTTTTTTTTGGCTTCATGTTACCATATATATGGTTTTTTTGCTTTGAATATTAAAATTAATGAATTAATTGACATGAACCTAAAGGCGTACGTCAACAGCTACTGCCACTAAACATTTTACGTCGGACAATACGTCCGACCTTAAGGTCCCTTTTCAAATACGTTAATCATTAACCCCCTTATTCATAAACGACAATCAAACCTATTTTAGTTAAAATGCCGCTAAAATTCGTTTGTCCTTGTCTGTCACTCCGACATTTGTATTTGTTAGAAAGGGACAAAGCATTTGTTAGTTAACATAGGCTTGTTAAGTTTTATGAATAAGGGGGTTAGTGTTTATTGAGACAAAATTATAGGTTTTTGGTAAGAGTTTTAATATTACAGTGTTCTTAAATTAAGACTATTAAAATTAATCGTAAGTTATTAGTCGTTTTCAAATGATATCACTTCATATCACTAAATATTTAACCACCGACGATAAGTTCCCTTTTCGAAAATATATAGTGATTGTACCAACTTTATACTAAACTTTACTTTGAATTTTGCGATAAAAAAAACTACTTTTTTAAATTTGTTGAGTTAATTTGTTCTCATTTGGCTATGTTTTAGCGGACTAAATATAAACGTTTGTTGATTTTGATTGTTTAGTTACATTTGTAAACCACAAAGTTATTTTTGTTCAAATATTTTTTATATATAATAAACAACGTTGATTCAAATCGGAGTAGTTCTTGTTTAGTGTCCAATTACGCATAATATTTTTTCCTTCGATAAAATCCAATGGAAATATACTATAGGTAAATAGAAAATTAAGTAAAATATCCATCAACCTTTTTTTTATTTTATGCACTTTGGCAAGGAAAACAGTTGTCCAATTACAAAATTGTACTTGAAACCTGAAAGCCCGTACATCTACTCCTCAAATAGCATGCTATATCTATGTAACTTCCAACAGCAACATACTTTTATTGGGTGTAGTATAAGTTTGAATTCAATTTTCTCATAATCACCTTTTCTGGCTTATGGGGTTCAAAATATCTATAAACCTACATGCATGTTTCTTACATGGTTCGATAGCTAATGTATGTAGATTATGGGGATATCAGTAACTCAATACCGACAACAAGGTCCCTTCACGCTGATAAGGCCACATATACGATTCGGACCCAAATCTTTAATATCGAAATTGAGGCGGGAACGTGAATTTCATTTTGTCAAAGATTTTCTGCCGTGTTACTTTTACGAAAATGAAATGAGTTCTACAAGTACTTAGTGGTGAAAATATCCTAATGGGCACACCACAAACTCCTAACTCGTAGCGCAGAATCCTTTATCAGTAAGGTTTATTTTTATTACTATTAAAGTGTACTCGGCTACGCCTCGTCCTTCAAAACTATACCTACTCATCCACGAAATAACTTTTCCCGACCTCTGCAGTAGCCGTTTCGCCGCAATCGATGAAGTTATTTGTGCAACAAGAGAGCAAAGTTGTTTTTTGTTGCGAGTGTTGATTTTGAATCCCGAGTAAGCGAAGGATTCTATAATTGAATGACGAGCGTAGCGAGTGAATCTAGGTTAGAATCCTGAGAGCAGCAAGGGATTCAAACGCATGAAATGCAAAAAAACTTTGGTCTCGTGTGGCACACACAATTTTTCACCTCAGCAGTGAGAACATAATTTAAGGGGTATGCTCCTGGTTAGCTCATGAGCAATGTCCCGTTAGATGGCGCTGTTATCAATAGTTCCTTTTTTCAGGTTTTTTTCGTAATTATGAAGAATTTTTCACCAAAAACTAGTGGCGGAGTATCTAAGCGTAACCGATTTTTTGACCCCACACTCGAAATGAAATATTCCGCCAGCCGCAAACGAGGTGCTTTACTTTGAACGTCAATTGCGGCCGTATACGGACACTAGGAGCTCACGCACACACTCAAATAGACAGCGCCAGCTAGCGAAAGTCTATTGCGACACTTAGCTACCGCGATCGGGGTACTCCTTCGAGTAATATTCACATTTTTTTATCGAGTCACGAAATTTTGTACCAACTGTACTTTACTCGAAAATTTTACTACGACCTATAAAATCTATAAGTATTTTATTGATAATTAGAAGCAGGGTCTTGGATAACTGTTCGCATATTATAATACGAGCCAAACGCCTTTCAAGTGTTCATTATATGTGTACGATAAATTGGAGATTACCGAGATTCTGACCACGGTTTCTTGTCTTGGTTGATGGTCTTGCTACTATTCAGGTTATATTTATAGTTACTTTTCGTAGTTACTACCATGCTAATGTGGTCATGGTCGTCGGTTGAAAATCGGTAGCAAATGTACAGGACGAGTTTCTTGGGAAAAATAGTGCGGTGGTTTGTCCTTACCTTCCACGCCGAGAGCTGGAATTCGTAGTTGGCAATAGAGAGCGCTGCCACCAGGGCTCTTTAGTCACTTGTACGAACGCACAGGAATGCACAGGCAATCAAGTTTATCAAGGGCATCCGTAAGGCAAAGTCCTTAAGACACTGTTACACAATGCTCTTTAGTAGCAAGAAAGCATGCTACTATTGAGCAAATGCTAGCTAGTAGCATGTGTGAACAGGACATGCTACTATCGAGCATGCTTATTAGTGGCAAACTCGAGAGGGGGTGGAAGGGGGACAGGTATTAAGCAAGTGTGAACGCGTTTGCTTCAGTCCAGTAACGAGCATGTGTAACAGTGCCTTTAGACATACCTAATATTTTATGACAGTGCTTCGTGTAAGCTTTTTCTATCAAAGAGGTAATAAAATCCATACAGAGTTTACTATCCTAATTATCATCATCATCATCATCACTCAATTTCTGTGGTAAGACTTTTGTAAGAGATTAGTAATCATAAAGCTGCTAATATCAATTATTAATAAGTTGCTAACCATGAAAAGAGTTGACGAAGAGTTTTATCTAGGCTTCTGCATCTGGATTTCTCAGTTCGTATATATAATTACTAGCTTAATCCCGCGGCTTCGCTCCCGTTTGAAGAAAAAAATCTATTCTGTAGCGTAGGTATTCGAATTAAAAAAAACTTCTTTGCACCTCTGCGATCCTCAAGGAGTATTCCATAATTCCAATTGTATGTTTGCCAAATCTCATGCATTTTTAGGCCATGTTTTTGCCTTTATAGGTATAAATAAATACTTACGAAATACTTACATAACAGCAAAAGTTCACCGACTCGCGAATAACTGGTATCAAATTGCGGTAAAAAACTTATCCCGTGTATCTAAATTTGATTTTGTTAGAAAATCATAACGATGATTTGGCACAATCAGCAGAAGACTACGAGCAGTTCCAAAATCATCTACACTCCCTTTGTTAACCTTCGAGTCGAAAACAGTTGTCAATTCGTATCATATAACTACCTATTGTAAGTATTATCTGCTAGGATTTTTATCCGATCCAGCAGAGTTGTAGTCGTGCGTACTGGATTATTGGCAGTGCTTCCTTTGGATGTTCGGTGCTATGGAACTACGCGTTTTTTGCATTAGTTCCTTTACAAGACTAAGAAGGAAAAACTGCGTTTATTTTTTTGTCTTTGTTC